>NC_090445.1:797384816-797684816 GCF_031143425.1 Pleurodeles waltl
TCTACCCTTAAAGTAGCATAAAAGTGTAAAGCATTCAAATATCACAAAACAGTAATTAAATAAAACACAGGAAACAGTTTAAAAATCCAAAACCAATTTATAAAAATAGCTTATATTTTTATCTTTAAAATGACACAAAAACGATTAAAATCGGTTTTAGGGGAACCGGAGATATGAATTTTTAAAGTATTATTATTTTCTAGCGCTTAGAAACAAAAAGCGCCAATCGGGTCATCTGGTTGCACCAGGACCGGGGCAAAGTCAAACTTTCAGGCCGACCGCGATGGAGCCCTGCTCGGCTACAAGTCGCGGGAGGCCTCGGTTAAAAAGTTACCTTCTGACTTAGTCTCTTTTTTGATGTTTTTCTTCCCCAGGACGAACCTGCCAGTTGAATCCGACCTCCTGGAGCCCTTGTCCGGATACGCGAAGTCGGTTTCCTCGGTGGTGATTTTTACCTTCGGACTTAGTCGTTTTTTCGAGATGAAAATCCTTCGACCGGGGTAAACCTGGATCTTGATCCGACGTCCGTGGAGCCCTTCTCGGATTCGATGGCTGGGAGGTCCCGGTCAACTTTTTACCTTCGGACTTAGTCTCTTTTTTGGATGTTTTTCTTTACCGGGACGAACCACGAAGTCAGGCCGGGTCGCGGTTGAGGCAAGCCGGCTAGAATTTCCGCGTCGGGTCGGTCACTTTATGGAGCTTTTTTTCAAAAATTCTCCAATCTTTTCCAAACTTCTGGGGCTTCACCCAGATGTTCTTTCAAGGTTCTTTTGGGGTCCACAGCTCACCCCAAGGGTCCAGAAGTTCTGTGATGGTCCTTGGGAAGTGCGGACTTCAACTCCCAGAATGCACCTGGCGCAAACTCCTTTTTGGCCACTGGACAGTGGTCAGCTGGTCACTTTTTCAGGAGTTGGTGCAGGGGACTCTGGATAGCAATTTTTCACCTGTAGCAAACAGGGAGTCCCTCCTTGAACCAGTTGAAGCCAGGCAAAGTCCTTCTTGTGGTGAAGCCCAAGTGTGCAGCTGGTGCAGTCTTTCTGAGTGCAGGGTCCAGGTGCAGGCCAGGGGTCCAGCAGGGCAGTCCTTCTTCTCCTTGTAGTTCCTTCTTCTTGAAATTTGGTGGGGATCTGAGGCGTGGGTGCAGGTCTGCCAGTTTTATCCTTGCTCCTGGGTGAAAAGCAGGGGGGCCCTGGTTCTCCAATCAGGGACAGGGTCGTCCCCCTGTGATGACCACTTCCTGGGAAGTGTGGCAAAAATCCATCCCAGAAGGCAACAGTCTCTAAAAATCCAAAATGGATGAATCTGATTTTTGGAGGAGAGATCTGACTGAGCCCACCCACTGGTGTGGCTAAAAATCATAAACACACCCCTCTCCTGCCCTCTCCTAATCTAATCAAGGGGGCACCTAGCTGTCTGGGGTTGCAGGATGTGGGGGTGTTGTTGGGTGCTCCAGATGTCCTTCTCTGCCTTTGAAGACCAGTTTGGCAGCCCTCCCCCTTCCTGCCTCACCATCTGCTGAGGGGAGATTCTCTCCCCCAAGCACATTCCTTTGTGTGAAGTCTGGCCACTTCACACCTCATTAAAGTAGCCTGGCAGAAGCTGCTGCAGGCTGGCCAATCAGAGCACAGCAGCAAAAACAATGCAGAGCTGAAATTGTCAACTTTTTAGGTAAAGTCTAAACTTTTTACCTGAACTAGTTATATTAAATCCAACAACTGGAAGTTGTGGGATTTATTATAACAATCAATTTGATACCAAATTCTTGGTATGTAACATTTAAGGAGACTTTCAAATTTAAAATAAAGTCTGCCCATTCTAGCCTATGAAGGCCATTTACTTCAATGAGGGAAAAACAAATGTGGCTGTTTTTACCTCACCAGGGCTTATAAATCTATTTTTATAAAGTCCCTGCTTATAGTTACATGGCACCCAGCCCTAGGGGCACATAGGGCACACCTTAGGGGTGACTTATATGTAAAAATAAGGTAGTTTAAGACTTTGGAAGTACCTTTAATTCCAAAGTCGAATTTGCATATAACTTTAATTTAAAAGCAGCCAGCAAGGCAGGCTTGCTTTTAAAATGACACTGGGCACCTCAGCAATGCACCTAGGTGTGCACCACCTATGCTGTGGTCCCTAAACCTACATGCCCTACCATATACTAGGGACTTATAGGTAGGTTAACTTAGCCAATTATAATTAGCCTAATTTGCATATCCATTTTACACAGAGCACTGGCCCTGGGACTGGTAAGCAGTACCCAGGGCACAGCCAAGAGTCAGTACCACCAGTACCTATCCAGAAAGAGTGGGGGTGATCAGGCAAAAAAAAAGGACTTTCCTACACCCCCCCACTGAACTTTCCTTGCACCTCTGGACATAGCAGGAGCTGGCCCTGGGAGGTGGAGGCCCTTGTGGCTTGGGGGTCCGAAACAGGCCCTCTTTCTATTTTTTACAGTTTGTACCGGAGAGGTGGTGGTCCCTAGGGGTGCATGGGGGCCGCGTGGCCCCTGCATTGAATTAAATTATAGCCCCCAAGGAGGTGGCCCTCCTGCATTGAGTTTAACAGAAACTCCTGGGAGGTGGAAGTCCCCGGTGCTGTTGGGGGGGCAGGCGCCCCCCCACATTAAATTTAACAATAGCCCCGGGGAGGTGGTGGTGTCTGGGTCTGCAGCAGGCCGCGTGGGGTCCCCCACATACCATTAGGTTGAAGCCCCACAAAGGGGGTACTTCCCAGGGCTGGGGGCCTGTGCACCCCCCAGATAGATCTTCATTAAAGCCCTGGGGAGGTGATGGTCCCCGAGGCTGTGTACTAGCATATGTACCTGTGCTTGTTTTGCTTCAGAAGATAGGTATCTGCAAAGTTTTCACCGCAGTGTGAAGGCTGCAGTTAGTGTCATCTTTGGGACCCTCAGAGTTTTTTATTTTAGCAACTAATATCTTTTAGACAACTGTTGCATGGAATGTACACTGTTCTTAGGAGATTCATTTTACTGCTCTATGATGTATTTCGTATGAGAGTTTCACTGGTTCCAAACAGTGTGGTATAGAGTAGGCTCTCTTCATCGAGTGAATACTGTTTACAGTACCCGATTCACTACTCTTATTAAGTTTAAATCTCAATATAGGTTCAGTGAGTGTCATGGGTTTGATACATATTAAAGGTGTATTTAATAGGCTGTTTACTTTTGAACTGGCAATTATTTTTTGGGCGTTCTGTCAACAATTGTATAGCTATTCAACACTGCAGTCAATGAGTGTTTCTCATTTATCTGTGGTCAATTGTTATTTTGATCTATGCTACCTGCATAGGGTATGCTATAGGCTCAATGTTGCATATAATGCTTGTTTTCAACATCTAAGTTAGTTGTATGTGTGGTGGCAGTAGTGATGAGTGATTTTCTCCTGTTATTTTGTACTTAGTGTCAGGCCTCTAATGTCATACAACTTTACAGAATAATATGTGTAAAATTTGTGTTTGGATAATACCATCACTAATGTTACTTTAAGCTTTATTTTTTCAATGAATGTCTAAGATTTTTTTTAAATGAAATCAGATATCTTTTATTACACATAACAGTAATGTTACTTTAACCTTTGGTTATTTCAGTGAATGTCTCAGGTTTTGTTTAAGTATATTCATAGTTTTTGAATGTATGTATGGTAGAATGATTTTCTAATATAGGTTGTGTTCAGATATTTTTTTGTAGAAATATTTTTTTTTATTGTAACATACCAGAGTATGGTTCACAGTTTGCAAAGTCGTTTCTAAAATATGTATGAGTATTAAAAAGATAAATATTCAATATGTCAACAGAAAGTTTGCATTTGCTCAGTTATTGTAACTTTGACATTGGGACATACCAGCAGTCTTTTTTTGAGGTGTCAATCTTCTTGTGAGAGCCTCACAAGATGCTCACAGGACACTTGCAAGTTCGTAAATTTTTTAATTTCATTGTAATCTGTTGTGTACAGTTCTTTAATATGTTATCAGTTATTATTTAATGCCAATCTTTAATCAAGTAGTGATTAAAGAAATAGTTGGATATTTATTTATTTATTTAAAGTGATGGCTCTCTCAAGATGCTTGCAGGAGCTGGATGCACAATCTCTGGAATGGACTCCGAGGGGGCTGTACTTCCTGGTCAGCTTTCATGAACCCCTCAACCGATTATACATTTAGACTTCAGTTAATTACATTGTATTACTGTAATTTTTAACAAGATAGAACATATGACACGTTGATTAAGGTAGAAATATGAATTATATATTGTTCTATAAAATATATAATGGAAGTATTTTTTACGGTCTCGCAAGATGCCCACAAGACAGTTGCGAGAGGTCCAGGAGACAATGCACACCCTCAGGAAATATTGTAATTGGTTCATATGAATGTCTTAATTTAGAAGAAGAGGATTCCATCCTTTTTGCTTTAATTCACTATTGACTTTGGTGAGAGTAGACATATTTGGTTTGCTCTTCTTTTCTGTTTCCCTTTCAGCAGAAAGATGTCTTCCTCAGACTCTGATGAACAGCCAGGAACTTCTGTACCAGTGCAGCCATCTCATCTACCCAAGGAATCCTTGGCGTAGCAAACCTTTGAAATGAGGCCAGATGGCAAGAACATTTCTGCGAAGTACATTATCGGTAAACTTTGCAGGTAAGAGTTCAGTTGGGGGAGCAAAAATAAACATATAACTTGAGTACCACAGACAAATGGAGACACCTCAGGTCTATGCATCTGCATAGGCTTGCACAGGAAGAGTTGACTTGTGCCACAGACCTAGACAACTCTACAGGGGCTTCTACATCATTTGCTCCAGAAGATAATGTGCCTGCACAGGTTCTAAACGCAGAGGCGGACAATCACCCTGCTTACTTGAATAAAGTACTATTTTGCTGCTTGTGTAAGCAAATAATTTTTTCATCAGAGAAAAACTGGTCTGCCTAGCACTAGCTTGTCCAAAACCACAAGAGCCCTCATAGGCAATTTTTGTTTTAATTGTTTCTTGTAAATGTTTCTCTTTTTTTTAAGGAGATCCTGTTGGTTTTTGTTTAACACCTCAAGTTGTATGTTTTTGTCCTACTCTACGAAAGAAAATTAAAATACAAAAAATATTTAAAAGGTTCGAAAACACAAACAATTATAGTTGTTTAACAATGTTAACAAAAATGGCTCTTTTCTGAGCTTTCCTCAATATAGCATATCTATAAATTACAGATTTTAAAAAAGAGTTCATAAATCATAGCTTGTGCAGCATTAGCATATGCTCCTTAACTAAACAACTGTTCAGGCGCTTCTACATCCTTCCAACCTGAATACACTATGGGGGTCATTCCAACCTCGGCGGTAAAAGGCGCTTACCGCCGTGCAGAAGACCGCCATAACACCGCTGCAGCCGCGGTAAACCACCACGGTCATTCTGACTCACAACAGGCAAACCGCCAAAATACAGACATCCACAAAAGTCCGCCACACCAAAGGGCAGCGAGAAACTGGCGATGACCAAACCTCCCCCGTCACGCCAACAGAAATACGCCCATGCCAGCCACCACGACCCACGAATCCACGCGGCGGTCTTTCACCCGCGGTATTCCATTGGCGGTACACACCGCTGCGCTCGAAATACACACACAGCTCCAAAACACATCCACATTGGACAATTCAAAATACACACACCTGATACACATACAAACAACACTCCCACACACCCAATACAATATAAAACACACACCCACATCACCCACAAACCCCCACTTCTAGAGATTCGTGAACACGCACAGAGAAAAGAGATCCGAGCTCCCAGACGCCCAATTCACTGTCACACAGCAATATTAGCACACACTTCACACAACACAACAATACACATCACCACACTTAGCACCACACAATCCACCCCACACATCACCCACACACCCCCATGGCACCGCAAAGACACCCCAGGTTTTCGGAGGCTGAACTCAGGGTCATGGTGGAGGAAATTGTACGGGTAGAGCCACAGCTCTTCGGGACACAGGTGCAGCACACCACCATTGCCAGGAAGATGGAGCTATGGAGCAGAATAGTGGACAGGGTCAATGCTGTGGGACAGCACTCAAGAAATCGGGACGACATCAGGAAGCGGTGGAACGACCTACGGGGGAAGGTGCGTTCCATGGTATCCAGGCACAACGTCGCGGTGCAGCGGACTGGCGGCGGACCCCCACCTCCTCCCCCAGAATTTACAACATGGGAGGAGCAAGTCTTGGCGATCCTGCTTCCTGAGGGCCTTGCAGGAGTATCTGGAGGAATGGACTCTGGTAAGTCTCATCTTCACTACTTCATCCCCCCCACCCCACCAGCATGCCAACTCATACCCCCACCCCATCACACCTACTCCTTGCAAATGTCTCACCATCACAACACACCCATCCCAACACCAAGCCCTGCATGCGTCCACAAAGCATGGACACCCATCACCAAAGCATGCCCACTGCACATACCCATCCCCCTCCCCCAAACCACCGTCACAACAGCCCCCACAAGGGAATGCCAGCACTGGGGTACACGGGCACCCACCCATTGCACGCTATGGCACACACAGAAGCAATAACTATACTTTTATACCCCTGCAGGACCCGAACGCCAGGTCACCACGCAGGAGGTTCCACAAATGTCCACTCCACCCCCAGAAGAGGCCCACAGTGATGACAGCACCTCTGTCGACCTGGATCTAGATGACCAGCCCGGCCCATCGGGTACTTCGGGACAGTCGGTTCCCCTCAGACAGCCACAGGTCACAGCAGACCTTCCCCCCTCTGGGAACCCCAGCACAGCACCCACCCAGCGGGCCCATCCCTCTGTCCCCAGGACACGTCAATCAGCGGTGTGTCCACCACTACAGGGAACCCAGGCTAACCCACCACCCCAACAAGAACAGGGACCTGGGGGCAGTGGCAGTGGGCACACGGTCCAGGGGACGGAGGCCCAGGGAAACAGGGGAACTGGGAGGGCTGCTGTGCGACAGGGGGGGGACAGGCCCAGGGAACCCACTCTCCACGAGGCCCTCACCTCCATCATGGGAGCATACCACCACTCCCAGGAGACGATGGCAACGGTCCTGGCCAGGTTTCAGGAGATCCAGCTTCTGCAGGAACAACAGTATATGGGGTTCAGGGAGGAACTAAGAAACATCAGTTCCGCCATGGGCACCATCGTAGTGGCTCTGAATCAGGTAGTCACCACATTGCGGGACACTGTGGCACCACAAAGGGCCCCTGTCACTAGCATGGACCAAGAACTGCCTACCACCTCCACCGGCGCTAGTGGACAGGAGGCCCCGACACAAGACCAACAGGCCACCAGAACCCCCCCCCCTGCAGAAGGAGAACCACCCCGCAAGCGGGCCCTGAGATCCAGGAAGAAGACAGAGTAAGATGCTAAGACCCCCGCCAGCAAAGGATACCACCCTGATTGTCATCCCACTGTCCCACATTGACACCCTGTCCAACCTTAAACTGCCCCTGCACCACTTTCAACAGGCATTTGGACAATGCACCTGTGATACTGATAGTCTGGACTCTGCGATGGACAATCCTCCACCATCACCCCTCACCGATTTGCAACCACCCACCAATTTAGAGCACTCTAATAAACACACTTATTGCACAAAAAATCTGGAGTCTGGCTGTGATTTTGAACAAATGTATTAGACATGACCGTGCCAAAATGTTCATTTACATTGTGATGCCAACATACCACTGTCACACAGCTGTAGTCCATGGGGAAACAAAGCAGATGTCATGCAGTGGGGCACACATCTCTGAAATCGGAAGGGAAAGGCACAACACAGTTACCATACACTGGGGGAAAAAGTCAGACAGTAGAGAGGTAGGAGTCTTTAAGTAAATGTAATATGCTGGTGTACTCTTACCTGTGTGTCATAGGAAATACTGCTGTATTACTGTGTTCCTGTTCTCTATGTCGTCCTCTTCGGCTTCCTCCTCTTTACTCTCCACAGGCTCCACAGCTGCTACAACACCACCATCTGGACCATCCTCCTGCAGAAAAGGCACCTGGCGTCGCAAAGCCAGGTTGTGAAGCATACAGCAGGCCACGATGATCTGGTACACCTTCTTTGGTGAGTACATTAGGGATCCACCTGTCATATGGAGGCACCTGAACCTGGCCTTCAGGAGGCGGAAGGTCCGCTCGATCACCCTCCTGGTACGCCCATGGGCCGCATTGTACCGTTCCTCTGCCCTTGTCCTGGGATTCCTCACTGGGGTCAGTAGCCAGGACAGGTTGGGGTAACCAGAGTCCCCTAATAGCCACACCCGGTGCCTCTGGAGTTGACCCATCACGTAAGGGATGCTGCTATTCTGCAGGATGTACGCGTCATGCACTGACCCAGGGAACTTGTCATTAACATGGGAGATGTACTGGTCAGCCAAACAGACCATCTGGACATTCATCGAATGATAACTCTTCCGGTTCCTGTACACCTGTTCACTCCTGCTGGGGGGCACCAAAGCAACATGTGTCCCATCAATGGCACCAATGATGTTGGGAATATGTCCAAGGGCATAGAAATCACCCTTCATTGTAGGCAAATCCCCCACTTCAGGGAACACGATGTAGCCCTGCATGTGTTTGAGCAGGGCAGACATCACTCTGGACAACACCTTGGAAAACATGGGCTGGGACATCCCTGATGATATGGCCACTGTTGTTTGAAAAGACCCACTTGCAAAGAAATGGACTACTGACAGAACCTGCACTAGAGGGGGGATCCCTGTGGGTTGGCGGATGGGTGACATCAGGTCTCCCTCCAGGTGCACACAGTTCCTGTATAGTGGCTCGGTCAAGCCTGTATGTCAGTATGACATGTCTTTCCTCCATTGTCGACAGGTCCACCAGCGGTCTGTACACAGGAAGATTCCTCCATCTCCTCGCATGTCCCAGCGGACGGTGCCTATGAAGGACAACAGCGAGCACAGAGTCAATCAACCCACAGGTACGTAATCGCAGCTTGCACATAACATGATTCCCAATGCATTGTATGGCTTGTATGAGTGTCGATGCAAGGCCTAGGTATGTGTGACGCAGTAGAAATTAAGCCATGTGGGCCCTTGAAATGGCGGCAGCCTGACCTGTGAAGTGCGACAATGGGATGTGAGGTCAATGCGCTGGCGTGGCACACCGTGGCGGTAGGCGGTCGAAGACCGCGGCGCAAAGCAGCATTGGTTAACATTGAACCCTATGGGTTTCAGGAGCCAATGACGATGTGCGCCGGCGGTCGCGGTACGCACCGCCGCGGGCGTGACCGCCATTTTCGATCTGCTTTATCACTCGATACCTGATCTTCCACAGGAGAGGACCTACACTGCAAGTGCTGCGGTGACCTCGGTCTGGAAGAGACAATGGCTCATGCGACTGGAGAAAGGGCCCCTGCCTTCACTGCGGAGGAGTTGGAGAAACTTGTGGATGGGGTCCTCCCCCAGTATGCGCTACTCTACGGTCCTCCAGACCAACAGGTAAGTACACTGGGACCATGCTTTGTGGGCAATGCCTGTGTTGAGTGGGGTGGATGAAAGAAGGTGGGGAGGGGAACGATTGAGGCATGCATCAAACGACAGATGAGAGCATGTGCCACGTGGCAAGGGTGGGGATGGGGGGCCACTCACATCGAGCATGCAGAATGTGATGATTATACTTCTCTCCCTGTACATGTCACATAGGTCAGCGCCCACCAGAAAATCAATATTTGGCATGCCATCGCCAAGGACGTCCGGACCCTGGGGGTCCACAACAGACGGGGCACCCACTGCCGGAAGAGATGGGAGGACATCCGACGCTGGAGCAGGAAGACGGCGGAGGCTCAGCTGGGGATGGCCTCCCAACGTGGGAGGGGTGCCAGTCGTACTTTGACCCCCCTGATGTCCCGGATCCTGGCGGTGGCCTACCCCGATTTGGATGGGCGCGTGAGAACATCACAGCAGACACAAGGGGGTGAGTACAAACACATTCTGCTGACTTTGCGCGCAGTGGAGGTGTCTGGGTGGGGAGGAGGGCTGTGGGTATCCCTAGGCCAGGGCGATTTCTGTCGGCTAGGCCCCTCCGTAAGGCATGGCCCTGTGCCCCCACCCCCCACCTCTGTAGGGTGCCAAGTACATGTATCCATGGCCCTGTGTCATCTATGTGTGCAGTTGTCGTCCATAGGCTTGTAGGCCATGTCCCACGGATTGAGTAGTGGACCCCAAGTGTGCGGCGTAGTGCAGGGGGCTTCTGTGTCTGTCCTCTCCGCCACGGTGTCGCCAATGCATGCACTCAACATGTCTTTATTTCTCCCTCCCCTTTTTTTGTGGTCTTCCTGTTCATGTGTGCATTAGCATCATCAGGCGGAGGAGAAGTGGCATCGGAGCACGAGGGAGCTGCATCCCACATGGCCCTGGAGGGCCATGCAACGGAGTCCGAATACACCAGTGGGACGGAGGGCGAGGGGAGCTCCACAGCGGGGACTCGTGCAGACATTAGTGACAGCGACTCGTCCTCTGAAGGGAGCTCCCTTGTGGTGGCGGCAACATCCGTGCCCCTCGCAACAACAGGTACAGCCGCCACCCAGTGCACCAGCACCGCCCTCCTAGCAGCCCCTCAGCGTTTGCCCCGTGCCCGTTCACCCAGGAAGGTGGGCATCTCCTTCACCCCAGGCACCTCAGGCCCTGCCCCAGTCACCCCTGCTGCCCTCAGTGAGGAGGTCATTGACCTCCTGAGGATGATCATTGTTGGGCAGTCTACCCTTTTGAATGCCATCCAGGGTGTAGAAAGGGAGGTGCACCAGAGTAATGCATACCTGGAGGGCATTCATTCCAGTCAGGCTGCCCATCAGCGATCGTTCAACGCTCTGGCCTCAGCACTGATGGCAGCAATTGTCCCTGTCTCTAGCCTCCCCCCTCCAACTTCCTCCACCCAGACCCAATCCCCTGTACCTTTGCCTATCCCAGACACACCATCAGACCAGCCTGCACACACCTCAACACCCAAGGGAAGCTCATCCAGACATAAGCACCACACATCACACAAGCATTCACACAAGCAACATCCACATGCAGACATACCAACACCCACTGCCTCCAATGTGTCCCCCTCCTCCTCGTCTCCCTCCTCCCTCCCTGTCACGTCTCCACTCACACCTGCATGCACAACATCTTCAGCCACTACGTCCATCACCACCACACCCACCAGAACACCCCGCACATGTGCAGTCACCACCCCCACTATCATTTACACGTCCCCTGTGTCCTCTCCCAGTGTTTCTGTGACCCCCTCTTCCAAGCTACACAAACGCAGGCAGCCACCCACCCAACAGCCATCCACCTCACGACAGCATCCAGCCCAAGCACCTGCACCCAAAGACACCAGACTGAAAACTCCTACAACCACAACCTCTTCCTCCACTCCCATACCTACTACACCTACCCGTCCCTCTCTTTCTAAATTGCTTTTCCTTTCCAAACTTGACCTCTTTCCAACAACTCCCCCACCCCGTCCATCTCATAGGACTCCAGTCAGCACCTCAGCCACCACAAAAGCGGGACCTGTAAAGACAGTTTGCCATGGACTGTGGAGTCCCCCACCCTCAAGGGCAGCCAGTTCAGTAAGGAGCCAAGGCACGGCCAGCCCACCCCCGGTAAAGCATCCGAAGATTGCCAGTGCCCGGCGCGAGAGGCCAAAGACACCAGGGACCAAAATTCCTACCATGGCTCCGGCAGGAAGTGTGGTGCCACCTGGCACACCGCCAAAGGTGGGGAAGGGCCACAGGCGAACTGGGAATGGTGGGAAGGGCAGCATGCCCGACAAGTCCGCCAGCAGGCCAGCTGGCCAGAAGGGCCCCGCCAGCCCCATCCCAGGAGTGCAGGAGGACACCCACAGGCCCGGTACTGCAGCCCAGGAGGGCCCCGCCAGCCACATCCCAGGTGGGCAGGAGGACACCCACAGGCCCGGTACTGCAGCCCAGGAGGGCCCCGCAAGCCACACGACAGATGGGCAGGAAGGACCCGCCAGCCACAGGTCAGGTGGCAATGACCTCCATGCCATGGCTGGATCCGCTGACCTGGACACCCATCCGATGCACCGCTGAACTGGGCACCGCCGTCTCAAGCACCGCTGGCCCATTGGCAGAAGGGGCAGGCCCGCATCTGTGTTGGGCAGGGCTGCACGAAGCACTCTGGGCACCAAGCCCCCTCCATTACCAGTGGAGACTGTTATCGACTTGAGTGACTGTGGCTTTGCACTCCCCAGGATGGCACAGTGGGCAACCCACCCACTGTATAGACTTGAGAGACTGTGGCTTTGCACTCCCCAGGATGGCACAGTGGGCAACCCACCCACTGTCGAGACTTGAGAGACTGTGGCTTTGCACTCCCCAGGATGGCACAGTGGGCAACCCACCCACTGGAGAGACTTGAGAGACTGTGGCTTTGCACTCCCCAGGATGGCACAGTGGGCAACCCACCCACTGTAGAGACATGAGAGACTGTGGCTTTGCACTCCCCAGGATGGCACAGTGGGCAACCCACCCACTGTAGAGACTTGAGAGACTGTGGCTTTGCACTCCCCAGGATTGAACAGTGGCCATGGAGGCCCCTCGTGGATCTGGCGTCGTGGACTCATCTGGCTGAGGTGCCCCCCCTTCCCTTCCCCCTGAGGTGCCTGTAGTTTTCCTATCTGATGCCCCTGCAGTGTTCTCTCCGTTGGAGCCAGGTATCCTGTGTGGGCTTTGCCCATGTGATTTGGGCCCAGTGGTCCACGGACAATGCCTGCTACAATTTCCGGACTTTAATATTAATGTATATAAAGGTTTTAGATGTGTGATATATTTATAAGCCAGTGATACAATATATTCCAATGTTTCAAATCGTTTCCTTTTGTCTTTGCATTCTTCCGGGGGGTTTGGGGGGGGTAACTGTGATGTATTGCTATGCATTGATGTGTGTGTTGTAGTGGGTGAGGGTGGGGGTGGGTGTGTGTGAGTATGTGTGTCCCCGTAATTTTTTCCCTTTTCTCCCCTGTGTCGTAGGTGCAGTACTCACCGTTGTCTTCTGCGCCGGTGTTCGTGCTCCTGGTAGAGGAGCAGGAAGACAATCGCTGGGAGGATGTGTAGTTCGGGTTCCACCCTGTCCAGATTCCTTGTGGGGTGTATGGAGGTGAGCGTTTTCCGTTCGAAATGGCTGTTTCCGCCGTGTTTTTATCGGCGGGGCTACCGCCCCGGAAAAGGTGGCGGATTGGTGGGTTGTGATAGGGTGGGCGGTACATTGACTCCCATCTGTCTGTTGGCGGTGACCGCCGCGCTGTTTGTTTGTCCCGCCGTGGCGGGCGGTTTGTTGAAGTGATGGTCTCTGTTGGCGGTTTCGCCAGGGTCGGAATTCCATTTTTTTTACCGCCAGCCTGTTGGCAGGTTAGCCGCCGCTTTAACACCGACCGCCAGGGTTGGAATGACCACCTGTGCCTGAAGAAGTAGATTTTGCTGAACAGCACAAGAATCATGCTTGTCTTAACAAGGTTCTTTTTTGCTGATTATGTAAGCAGATAACTATTTCGTCAGGAATAATTTTCAATTTTCCTCCTAAAAACTGACAAAACAACCAAATAGATAAAAGTTACATACTGATCAATAACCGATAACAGTGATACATCACTATATTCTCTAAGCTTTACTACATTTTCCACCCACAATCACACATTTATATCCAGTGCAATAGTAACTTATTATTCCTTTGGCCTGAAAAATGTCTCACCCTAAACAGTCTATTTTTATATTTTAACAATTCAATTATAACATGCAACGACCTCTGCTTGCATATCAGTTTATAAAGTAATACATTCATCCTGATACAACTTTGCTAATACTCACCACAGTGTGTCACTGTAGAAATAGCAATATTACCACTCAAACATCTCATAAAACCAAAATAAATGTGGAATGAGGTTCACAAGAACAGTAGGACTTGTATTTTTACTTTCTTTGTTGCATAATTTAAGAAGTACATCTTCCTTTACTTACAAGTACATGCAGTTTGAGCACTTTATTCTTGACATAATCTGCAGACCTTGCTCAGATCTCTCAACATTCTAATGTCTACCTCTCAAAAGCTATGTTAAGACATCTACACATCCCTAAAGCGCTTTTCATTCTGTAAAGCTTCTGAAGGATCTGTTTACCAACATCAGTAGAAATACCCTCTCATTTCAAAGCTTCCTCTTGGATTACAAATATGCATAGTAGTGTGTGGGGAGGTATTGCCCTCTCCTGTCAGACCCCTTGCTCAAATGTTGGGTGTATGTAGTCCTCTCTCCGTTGAGACCTCTTTCTCAAATGATGGCTGTGCATAATAGAGTGTGTAGATGGACTAGCATCTTCTATAAGGCCTCCCTCTTAGCTGACTGAAGTGTGTAGAGACTGGTCTCTCTGCTGATACTGCACTCTCACATGACAGGTGCACATAGCAGGTTGTGTGGATAGGCTGGCTTTTCTTCTAGACCGCTGTCTCAGATGATGGGTATGCCTAGTTGTATGTGCAGACTAACCTCTTCTGTCAGATGTCTCTCTCAGATGATAGCTGCATGTGCAGGGTGTAGGGAGGGACTACCTCTCTTTTCAGACCTCTCCCTCAGATGATAGGTATGTGTGTTAGGGTATGTGGAGAGAGACTAGCCTTTCCACTGAGAACTCTCTTTCAGATGGCAGGTGTGTATATTATGTTGTGTGGATGGACTGGCCTTTACTTTCAGACTTCTGTCTCAGATGACACATGTGCGTAGCAGTGTATGGAGAATGACAGGCCTGTCCTTTCCCACGTATTCTATCTCAGATGAAGGGTTTGTATAGTAGTGTGTGGGGAGGGTCTGCCCTCTCCTGTCTGGACCTCTCTCTCAGATGACAAATGTGAGTAGTAGGCTGTATGGATGGAGTGGCTTCTCTTTTGAGACCTATCTCTCAGATAATAGGTGTGTGCAGTAGTGTGTGAGGAGGGACTGCCCTCTCCTGTAAGACCTCTCTCTCATATGCCTGTTTTAAGTAGTAAAGTGTGTGGATTGACTGGCCCTCCTTTCACACCGCTCTCTCAGATGATGGGTGCGCATAGTAGGGTGTGCAAAAAGAGACTGGCCTCTCTACTGAGACCTCTCTCCTGGATGATAGGTGTCAGGAATAAGGCTGTGTGCGGTCCAGGTCCTGCTCGAAACTCCCCTGCGCAGATTTGTGGCGCTTCATGCACACCACTTGTCATCACCTCTTGTTCTAAAAGTGGTCATCATCATCGTCTGCCCTGTGGTAAAGCTCATGTAGCTGCAGGGTCAGGACATTGGTGGACAAGATGCACCTATCAGTGCTATTCTATGAAGGGACTACAATTCCCATGTTTTAGAGGCAGCAGCCATCTTGGGGTGTGGCAGGCCTATAAAGCCCAGCCAAACCCAAGCACATTGGTCACTATTTTGAAGACTTCGATGCAGTCAGACCTCGTGGGGGTTCCTCTGAAGAAGGGAAGATTTCCTGCATGGCAGATTGACAGCAAATAGGAGTATCCTTGTTTCCATGGTGAATTCAGATATGAGTAGGTCGTACTCGTAGTGGTAAGGTCTTGATCAGTCCAATCTTGAAGGGAGTTGTTACTTCCAAAGGTAAAGCGCCCCTTAGCACAACGACCAAAGCATTTTCAGTTTTAAGAGTAAAAGCGGACTTGGCGCGACAATCAAAGTGCTTCCGAGCACAGGAGTAAAGCGCCCCTTGGCACAACGAGCAAAGTGCTTCAGGCCACATGAGTAAAGTGCTCCTGGCATGGCCATCAAAGCGCTTCAGTTCACATGAGTAAAGCGCTCTTGGCACGTCAATCAAAATGCTTCAGTTCACATGAGAAAAGCGCTCTTGGCACAGCAATCAAAGCGCTTCAGTTCACATGAGTAAAGCGCTCTTGGCACGGCAATCAAAGTGCTTCAGTCCACATGAGTAAAGCACCCTTGGCACGGCAATCAAAGCGCTCCAGTCCACATGAGTAAAGCGCCCTTGGCACAGCAATCAAAGTGCTTCAGTCCACATGAGTAAAGCTCCCTTGGCACGGCAATCAAAGTGGTCCAGTGCACATGTGTAAAGCGCCCTTGGCACGGCAATCAAAGCGCTTCAGTCCACATGAGTAAATCGCTCTTGCCACGGCAGTCAAAACGCTGCAGTTCACATGAGTAAAACGCTCTTGGCATGGCAATCAAAGTGCTTCAGTTCACATGAGTAAAGCGCTCTTGGCATGGCAATCAAAGCGCTTCAGTCCACATGAATAAAGGACCCTTGGTACGACAATCAAAGCATTTCAGTCCACATGAGTAAAACGGCCTTGGCACAACAATCAAAGTAATTCAGACCACATAAGTAAAGCGCCCCTTAGCATAACAAGCGTAGCGCTTCAGACAAGACAAGTAAAAGCGCTTTCTGGCATAAAGAACAGTGCTTCATGTATGATGATCAAAGTTCTTCATGAATAATAAACAAGGCTCTTCTGTCCAACGAATAAAGCCCTTCAAGTTCAAGTAGTAAAACTTTCAGGTCTATAGTAGTAAATGTGAAAGCATTTCGTAGATAAGTAATTAGAGTTTCATTGTTTTTTGGAAAGCATAATGGGGGTCATTCTGACCCTGGCGGTAAATACCGCCAGGGTGGAGGTTGGCGGTAGCACCGCCAACAGGCTGGCGGTGCTCCGCCGGGCATTCTGACCGTGGCGGTACAGCCGCGGCCAGAAGCGGAAAGCCGGCGGTGTACCGCCGACTTTCCGCTGCCCATGGGAATCCACCATGGCGGCGCAGCTTGCTGCGCTGCCATGGGGATTCTGACACCCCATACCGCCATCCTGTTCCTGGCGGTTCGCCCGCCAGGAACAGGATGGCGGTATGGGGTGTCAAGGGGCCCCTGGGGGCCCCTGCAGTTCCCATGCCAATGGCATGGGCACTGCAGGGGCCCCCGTAAGAGGGCCCCACAAAGATTTTCACTGTCTGCTGTGCAGACAGTGAAAATCGCGACGGGTGCCACTGCACCCGTCGCACCCCTTCAACTCCGCCGGCTCAATTCTGAGCCGGCTTCCTTGTTGACGGGGCTTTCCCGCTTGGCCGGCCGGCGGTCTTCTGGCGGTCGCCCGCCGGCCCCGCGGGAAAGCCAGAATGACCGCCGCGGTCTTTTGACCGCGGAGCGGTCTTTCGGCGGGAACCGCTTGGCGGGCGGCGACCGCCGACCGCCGCGGTCAGAATCACCCCCAATATGTGAGATACATATTTAAGTCTTTGAGAATTTCAAGGTTGTGATCAAACGTTTATGTGATGAATGCATAGTTATTACAGGATTGATATTCAGAGTATGACCATAGTCCAAAGCTCTTGCCATCTCTTGGCTCAGAGGTTGTAGCTTGTTCTTGTTCCATGATTCAAAAAAGGTCTCAATCTGATATCTCGGAGACGCCTTATCTCAAGAGTCTATTGATGAGTTATATTGCTATGAATGACTATGGGGGTTATTATAACTTTGGAGGAGGTGTTAATCCGTTCCAAAAGTGACGGTAAAGTGACGGATATACCACCAGCCATATTACAAGTTCCATAGGATATAATGGACTCGTAATACGGCTGGTGGTATATCCGCCACTTTACCGTCAATTTTGGGACGGATTAACACCTCCTCCAAAGTTGTAATAACCCCCTATATGCCTATTTGAACTAACCTTTTCTTTTCAGATCTCTCTCCCTGCAGTTCCCTACCCTAATTCCCTTCCCCCGCCTGGCTTCATCATAACTCTGTGCTATAATGGTTTTCTGAGTTGGTGACGCCGGCAGGTGGGCCTTTTGTTCAGCAGCGTGCAGATCCCGAGGAAAGGACACTGTGACAATAGGGGGGTCATTCTGACCCTGGCGGTCAGTGTTAAAGCGGCAGCCAACCCGCCAACAGGCTGGCGGTCCAAAAAATGGAATTCTGACCCTGGCGGGAACCGCCAACACAGGCCGCCGCCTTAACACTCCGACCGCCACGGCGGCACAAACAAACAGCGCGGCGGTCACCGCCAACAGCCAGGTGGCAGACAATGTACCGCCCACCCTATCACGACTCACCAATCCGCCACCTTTTCCAGGGCGGGAGCCCCACCGATAAAAACACGGCGTAAACAGACATTTCCAATGGAAAACGCTCACCTCAACACACTCCACGCGGAATCGGGACAGCATGGAACCGGAACTCCACATCCTCCCAGCCATTGCCTTCCTGCTCTTCTTCCAGGATCACGAACGTCGCCGCAGACGACAACGGTGAGTACTGCACATACGACACAGGGGAGGGGGGAGGAGGAAAGCTTACGGGCACACACATACGCCACACACCCACCCCCACCCTCACCCCCACCAAATACCTACACACCAATGCAGATTAAAAAGTCAGAGTGACACCCCCAAACCCCCAAAACAAAAAAGCAAAGACAAAAGGCAATGATTGTAAAAATAGAACTATATTATAGCAAGAATTAAGTATAGCGAACTTAGCAATATATAAAGAATTATTACACATCTAGAACTATATATATATACAAGTAGCAAAAGTCCGGCACAGTTTTGCAAAGTTCAAATGTCCGTGGGCCAATGTGCAGCAACACATGGGCAAAGCCCACACACGAGATCGAGTCCATTGGAGAGAACACTGCTGGGGCATCACCAAAATCAAATACTGGCACCTCAGGGGGAAGGGAAGGAGGGGCACCTCAGCCACATGAGTCCACGACGCCAGATCCACGAAGGGCCTCCATGGCCACTGTGCCATCCTGGGGAGAGCAAAGCCACAGTCTCTCAAGTCTCTACAATGGGTGGGTTGCCCACTGTGCCATCCTGGGGAGTGCAAAGCCACAGTCTCGCAAGTCTCTACAGTGGGTGGGTTGCCCACTGTGCCATCCTGGGGAGTGCAAAGCCACAGTCTCTCAAGTCTCTACAGTGGGTGGATTGCCCACTGTGCCATCCTGGGGGGTGCAAAGCCACAGTCCATCAGGTGGATTACAGAGTCCACTGGTCATGGAGGAGGCATGGTGGGCAGAGTGCCTCGTGAAGCCCTGCCCGACACAGAACAGGGCCTGCCAATGGGCCAGCGGTGCTTCACAGGAGGGGCCAGCAGAGCGGTGCTTGACAGGAGGGCCCAGCGGAGCGGTGCTTGAGATGAGGGCCCAGCGGAGCGGTGCTTGACAGGAGGGCCCAGCGGAGCGGTGCTTGACAGGAGGGCCCTGTTCAGCGGTGCCTGTCTTGGCGGGGCCCTGTTCAGCGGTGCTTCTCACGGCGGGGCCCTGTTCAGCGGTGCTTCTCACAGCAGGGCCCTGTTCAGCGGTGCCTGTCTTGGCGGGGCCCTGTTCAGCGGTGCTTCTCACGGCGGGGCCCTGTTCAGCAGTGCCTGTCTTGGCGGGGCCCTGTTCAGCGGTGCTCCTCACGGCGGGGCCCTGTTCAGCGGTGCTTCTCACGGCGGGGCCCTGTTCAGCGGTGCTCCTCATGGCGGGGCCCTGTTCAGCGGTGCTTCTCACGGCGGGGCCCTGTTCAGCGGTGCCTGTCTTGGCGGGGCCCTGTTCAGCGGTGCTCCTCATGGCGGGGCCCTGTTCAGCGGTGCTCCTCACGGCGGAGCCCTGTTCAGCGGTGCTCCTCACTGCGGGGCCCTGTTCAGCGGTGCTCCTCACGGTGGGGCCCTGTTCAGCGGTGCCTGTCTTGTGTTTCGAGTGAACCACACCTGGCCAATACTTCCTGCTCAGTCAGCATCGGACCTTTCCGTTGCGGGGCCCTCCTGTGATGGAGTCCTGGGGCCCTGGGTCTCCTCCGATACCCCCGGAATGGGGCTGGTGGGGCCCTCATGGCCAGGTCGGCTGCTCCCTGCCTTTTGCTCTTTGCTGCCCTTGTCCTCCTTGGCAGACTCTCCGTGGCCCTTGGCTCCCTTACCCGATGTGGCAGGTGACGGTGCAAGGCTACCCTCCTTGGGGGCAGGCGTTTCAGGCCTGTCGCGCCTGCCCTTCAGTTTTTTGCTCCTCTTCCCAGGGGGGGGGGGCTGGCTGTGCCTTTGCTGCTGGCCGATGTCCCTGCACAAGGAAAGGGCGGACTCCAAAAACTAGCCACGACGTTCTTGGGAGTTGCTGGGCTGGTGGTGGCTGAGGTGTTTTTGGAACTCTTACGAGATGGAGGGGGTGGGTCATGTGAGGAAAAGAGGTACAGTTTATAGAGGATTAGTTTTTTAGGAGCCATGGGAAGGGTAGCTGGAGTGGGTATGGGAGTGGAGGAAGAGGATGTGGTTGTAGGAGAGTCAAGTCTGGTGTCTTTGGGTGCAGGTGCTTGGGCTGGAGGCTGACGTGAGGTGGATGGCTGTTGTTTGGGTGCCTGCCTGCGTTTGTGTGGTTTGGAAGCGGGGGTGACAGACACACTGGGAGAGGACACAGGGGACGTGTACATGGCAGTGGGGGTGGTGACTGCACGTGTGCGGACTGGTGTGGAGGGTGTGCTGGTGATGGGTGTACTGGCTGATGGTGGTGTGCATGCAGGTGTGAGTGTAGACGTCACAGGGAGGGAGGAGGGAGACGAGGAGGTGGGGACACAGAGGAGGTAGTGGCTGTTGGCATCTCTGCATCTGTATGTTGCTTGTGTGAATGCTTGTGTGTTCTGTGGTGCTTATGTCTGGATGAGCTTCCCTTGGGTGTTGAGGTGTGTGCAGGCTGGTCTGTAGGTGTGGATGGGATAGGCAGAGGAACAGGGGAGTGGGACTGGGTGGAGGGAGTTAGAAGAGGGAGGCTGGAGACAGGGACAATCGCTGCCGTCAGTGCTGAGGCCAGAGCGTTGAATGATCGCTGCTGGGCAGCCTGACCCGAATGAAGGCCCTCCAGGTATGCATTGCTTTGATGCACCTCCCTCTCCACACCCTGGATGGCATTCAAAAGGGTAGACTGCCCAACAATGATGGTCCTCAGGAGGTCAATGACCTCCTCACTGAGGGCAGCAGGGGTGACTGGGGCAGGGCCTGAGGTGCCTGGGGCGAAGGAGATGGCCGCCTTCCTGGCCGTGCGGGCACGGGCCGAAGGCCGAGGGGCTGCTGGGAGGGTGGAGCTGGTGCGCTGGGTGGCGGCTGTACCTGTAGTATCGGTGGGCACGGATATTGCCGCCACCGCAAGGGAGCTCCCATCCGAGGACGTGTCAGTGTCACTGACGTCTGCACGGGTCCCCGTGGTGGAGCCCCCCTCGCCCTCCGTCTCACTGGTCATGTCGGAGTCCGTTGCATGGCCCTCCGGGGCCATGTGAGATGCAGCTCCCTCTTGCGCCGATGCCACTTCTCCTCCGCCTGATGATGCTAATGCACACATTCACAGAAAAACAAAGAAAATGGGGGGGGTGGAGAAATAAAGACAAGTTGAGTGCATGCATTGGGGACACCGTTGGCGGAGAGGACAGACACAGAAGCCCCCTGCACTACGCTGCGCACTTGGGGTACACTACTCATTCCCTGGGACATGCCCTACAAGCCTATGGGCGACAACTGCCCACACAGAATACACAGGTCCATGAATAGCGTTACTAGGCACCCTACAGAGGTGGGGGGGGGGGGGCACAGGACCATACCTCACGGAGGGGCCTAGCCTACAGAAATCGCCCTGGCCTAGGGATACCCACAGCCCTCCTCCCCCACCAGGCACCTCCACTGCGCGCAAATATAGCTGAATGTCCTGGTACTCACCCCCTTGTGTCTGCTGTGATGTCCTCAAGCGCCCATCTAAATCGGGGTAGGCCACCGCCAGGATCCGGGACATCAGGGGGGTCAAGGTACGACTGGCACCCCTCCTAGGTTGGGAGGTCATCCCCAGCAGAGCCTCGGCGGTCTTCCTGCTCCCGCGGCGGATGTCCTCCCACCTCTTGCGGCAGTGGGTGCCCCGTCTGTTGTGGACCCCCAGGGCCCAGACGTCCTTGGCGATGGCACGCCAAATATCGATCTTCTGATGGGCGCTGACCTATGTGACATGTACAGGGGGGGAAAAGAAACATCATCACTTTTCTGCATGCTCGATGTGAGTGGCCCTCCCTCCCCAAACTTGCCAGGTGGCACATGCTCTCATCTGTCGTGCCATGCATTCGTAATTCGCTCCCCTCCCCTCCATCGTACATCCACCCCACTCATCACAGGCATTGCCCACTATGCATTGGCCCCGTGTACTCACCTGTTGGTCTGGAGGACCGTAGAGTAGCGCATACTGGGGGAGGACCCCATCCACGAGCTTCTCCAACTCTTCGGAACTGAAGGCGGGGGCCCTTTCCCCAGTCGCAGCAGCCATTGTCACTTCCAGACCGAGGTCACAGCAGCACTTGCAGTATAGGTCCTCTCCTGTGGATGCTCAGGTCTCGTGTGATTAAGGAGAGAGAAAATGGCGGTCACGCCCGCGGCGGTGCGTACCGCGGCGGTGCGTACCGTGACCGCCGGCGCACATCGTCATTGGCTTCTGAAACCCATAGGGTTCAATGTTAACCAATGCTGCTTTGCGCCGCGGTCTTCGACCGCCTACCGCCACGGCGTGCCACGCCAGCGCAATGACCTCACTTCACATTGTCACACTTCACAGGTCAGGCAGCCGCCATTTCAAGGGCCCACATGGCTTAATTCCTACTGCGTCACACATGGCTAGGCCTTGCATCGACACTCATACAAGCTATTCAATCCAGAGAGATTCGTGTACTGTGCAGGCTGTGGGAACTTACCTGTGGGTTGATTGGCTCTGTGCTCCATGTTGTCCTTCCTAGGCACCGTCCGCTGGGACTTGCGAGGAGACGGAGGAATGTTCCTGTGTACAGACCGCTGGTGGACCTGTCGACAATGGAAGAACGACATGTCATACTCACCTACAGACTCAACAGTGCCACTATACAGGAACTGTGTGCCCAGCTGGAGCCAGACCTGATGTCACCCATCCGCCAACCCACAGGGATTCCGCCTCTAGTGCAGGTGCTGTCAGTACTCCATTTTTTGGCTAGTGGATCATTTCAAACTACAGTGGCCATTTCATCTGGGATGTCTCAGCCTATGTTTTCAAGGGTATTGTCCAGAGTGTTGTCTGCCCTGATGAAATACATGCGGAGCTACATCATTTTCCCTGAGGTGGGTGACTTGCCTACAGTGAAGTGTGATTTCTATGCCCTTGGACACATTCCCAATATCATTGGTGCCATTGATGGTACCCATGTGGCTTTGGTCCCCCCAAAAGACAATGAACAGGTGTACAGGAACCGAAAAAGTTATCATTCCATGAATGTCCAGGTGGTCTGTTTGGCTGACCAGTACATCTCCCATCTAAATGCCAAGTTCCCAGGGTCAGTGCATGACGCGTACGTCATGCGAAATAGCAGCATCCCTTATGTGATGGAACAGCTACAGAGACAGCGTGTGTGGCTAATTGGTGACTCTGGTTACCCCAACCTGCCTTGGCTATTGACCCCAGAGAGGAATCCCAGGACAAGGGCAGGGGAACGGTACAATGAGGCCCATGGGCGTACTAGGAGGGTGATCGAGCGGACCTTCGGCCTCCTGAAGGCCAGGTTTAGGTGCCTGCATATGACAGGTGGATCCCTAATGTACTCACCAAAGAAGGTGTGTCATATCATCGTGGCCTGCTGCATGCTTCACAACCTGGCTTTGCGAAGCCAGGTGCCTTTCCTGCAGGAGGATGGTCCAGATGGTGGTGTTGTGGCCGCTGTGGAGCCTTCGGAGAGTGAAGAGGAGGAAGACGAAGAGGACGACACAGACAACAGGGACAGAGTGATACTGCAGTATTTCCAGTAACACACAGGTAAGAATCTACTGCTGCATTTTATTATATCTGTAACAGTACTGGCTCTCTACTGTCTGACCTTTCACCCCAATGTATGGTAACTTAGTTGTGAATTTGCCTTCCTATTTCAGTGATCTGGTCCCCATGGAGTGCCCTCTGGTTTATTTCCCCATGGACTACCGCTGTGTGACACTGGTATGTTGTCATCACAATGTATTTGGACATTTTTGGTTGGTTATATCGAATACATTTGGTTTACAAAAATAAATAGCAGACTCCAGATGGTTTTTGTGCAATAATTGTGTTTATTGAAGTGCAAAAATTGGTGTATAGTTCAAAAAGGGTGATGGGTGATGGTGGAGGCATGTCCATGGCAGAGTCCAGACTCACGTTCGCACAGGTGCATTGTCCATATGCCTGTGGAAGGTGGAGTAGGGGCAGTTCAATGTTGGACAGGGTGAACAAGTGGGACAGTGGGATGACATCCGGGGGGATCCGTGCATGGCGGGGGTCTTGACATCCTACTCTGTCTTCTTCCTCGATCTCAGGCCTTTCTTGCGGGGTGGTTCATGTTCTGCAGGGGGTGGGGTCCGGGTGGCCCGTTGCTGTTGTGTCGGGGCCTCCTGACCACTAGAGCCGGCGGAGGTGGTGGGCTGTTCTTCCTCCATGCTAGTGGCAGGGGCCCTTTGGGGGGCCACATGGTCCCGCAATGTGGTGACAATCTGGTTGAGTGCCACCACGATTGCACCCATTGCGGAACTGATGCTGCGCAGTTCTTCCCGGAACCCCATGTACTGGCCCTCCTGCATGGCCTGGATCTCCTGGAACCTGGCCAGGACCGTCGCCATCGTCTCTTGGGAGTGGTGGTACGCTCCCATGATGGTGGTGAGGGCCTCTTGGACAGTGGGTTCCCTAGGCCTGTCCTCCCTCTGTCGCACAGCAGCCCTCCCAGTTCCCCTTTGTTCCTGGGCCTCTGTCCCCTGGACGGTGTGCCCACTACCACTGCCCCCAGGTCCCTGTTGTTGTTGGGGTGGTGGGTTGCCCTGGGTGCCCTGTAGTGGTAGACACACCGCTGCTTGGCCTGTCCTGGAGACAGAGGCATGGGCCCGCTGGGTGGGTGCTGTGCTGGGGTTTCCAGAGGGGGGTAGGTCTGCTGGGGCCTGTGGCTGCCTGAGGGGAACCGACTGTCTAGAGGTCCCCGATGGTCCGGGCTGGTCATCAGGTTCTAGGTCGACAGAGCTGCTGTCATCACTGGGGGCCTGTTCTGGGGGTGGGATGGACATTTCTGGACCCTCCGGGCCGGTGCGTTGGCGTTCGGGCCCTGCAGGGGTAAAAGAGTATGGTTATTGCTTCTGTGTGTGCCATGGCGTGCGATTTGTGGGTGCCCTTGTCCCCCAGTGCTGGCCTTCCCTTGTGGGAGGAGTTGTGAGGGTGGTTTGGGGGAGGGATGGGTATGTGCAGTGGTCATTCTTAGGTGATGGGTGTCCATGGTTTGTGTTGGCATTCAGGGGTTGGTGTTGGTTTGGGTGGGTTGTGCTGGTGAGACATTAGCAGGGAGGATATGTGCTGGGGGGTTGGGGGTGAGGGTGGGGGTGGGGGTTGGCATGCTGGTGGTTGGGGGGGGTGAAGTAGTTGAGATTAGACTTACCAGAGTCCATTCCTCCGCCTACTCCAGCGAGGCCCTCAGGATGCAGGATGTTCAAGACCTCTTGCTCCCATGCTGTGAATTTGGGTAGAGTGGGTGGGGGTCCGCCACCAGTCTTCTGCACAGCGATGTTGTGTCTTGACACCATCGTCCGCACCTTCCCCTGTAGGTCGTTCCAGCGCTTTCAGATGTCTTCCCGATTTCTGGGATGCTGTCCCACAGCGTTGACCCTGTTGACGATCCTTTGCCATAGCTCCGCCTTCCTGGCTATTGTGGTGTGCTGCACCTGTGTGCCGAAGAGCTGGGGCTCTACCCTAATTATTTCCTCCACCATGACCCTGAGTTCTTGGTCCGAGAACCTGGGGTGTCTTTGGGGTGCCATGGGTGGTGTGGATGAGGTGTGGGGTGGTGTTTGTGGTGATGAGTGTAGTGGTGTGTGGTGTTTTGTGCGTAGATGTAGTGTGGGGGATGATGTTGGGTTCCTGTGTGTGTTGTGGTTTGCGTTCCCTGTGCTCTCTCTCTGTGTATTGCGCCTTGTCTCTGAATTTCGATTTGTGGGGGTTTGTGGGTGATGTGGGTGTGTGTTTTATATCGTATTGATTGTGTGGGAGTGGTGTTTGTATGTGTCTCAGGTGTGTGTATTTTGAATTATCCAATGTGGCTGTGTTTTGTAAAGGTGTGTGTATTTTGACCGCGGCGGTGTGTACCGCCAATGGGATACCGCGGTTGAAAGACCGCCGCGTGGATTCGTGGGTCGTAATGGCATGGGCGTATTTCTGTTGGCGTGACGGTGGAGGTTTGGTCATCTCCAGTTTATTGCTGACCGCTGATGTGGTGGCCTTCAGTGGAGGTCGGGTTTTTGGCGGTTTGGCAGTTGTGGGTCAGAATGACCCTGGCGGGTTACCGCAGCCGCGGCGGTGTTATGGCAGTCTTCTGACCGGCGGTAACTGCCTTTTACCGCCAGGGTCAGAATGACCCCCTAGGTGTGCATAGTATGCTCTGGCCAGAGACTGTCCTCCCCACAAAAACCCATCTCTCTGGTAATTGGTATGCAGAGTAGGGCTTGGGAAGAGATTATACTCTACTCACAACTCTTATCAAGCTGATGGGCATAAATAGTAGACTCTGATAAACACCATATTCAGTAAGAGACCTTCCTGAAGCGGCAAGTGTGCATACTACAGTGTATTTAAATATCACCCACTCCTTTCTACTTTTCATGATCCTGCAAGAGTCTCACAAGATCATAACATTTTTTTTAAAAATAAAAACCATCTACTCATCAAGGTATGTAGCTCTTACACACTTCCTCTCAAAAGAAAGCACAACAATATGCATTCCTGCTAATAAAGTGTACTGAGAACTAATCTAGTCCTTTTTACTATTCACAAGCCCACAAGAGTCCTGCGCGATCATAGCATTTAGTTAAAAAGAGTCTTCATTTATTATCTTCACAGTAATTATCCTTTAAACATCTCTATAAATTTAGGGGACAGCATGCCTTTCTGCTGTCCCCTTATATACCCTTTTTACTTCATTTAGACAACACCTCCAATTTTTCACAATAAACAGTAATATCCGCCATTTATTTCTAACATTCACTACCCAGCCAATCAGAGTGCTTGCAGGGGCCTCTGGGTACAACAAGAGCATGAAGGCTCATGGGAAAAATGGGCCTCTCAACCAATCACAGGGCTCCACATTTGATTTTGCAATCTCACAGGAGGCTTGCAGGATTCTCATAAGCTTAACGGTCAAAATATACAATTTATTTTTTACTTTAATTTCTCAAAAATTACTGAACAGATTTACACCAAATCATTCAAAGCACAATATGCGGACCAAAATCTAGCTTCTGCTGAAATCGGTGTAATTCCAGTCAGCAGTTTTTGTTACAGCCTTGCCTAAAGAAGTCTAGTTTTAGACCTCCTTTTTTTCTCAGCCCCAGCTTGACTGATCACCCTGAAACTTTCCAAGAGGGTGCTGAGGTGGATGAACTTTAAAAAAAAAAAAAAAGTTTTGTGAAGATTCGTCAAATTGGGCCCTGTGGAACATGTCTTAAAGGAAGAACTACTGGACATCAGAGAAAATTTCTGGATGTACCGTTTAGAATCACTGCATCCTGATGGACTGAACATCACTGACAATACCACTTGATTTCTGCATATCTGAAGAGTTCTCAGGACTGCATTGATTCCACATTCCAATTGGAATCTTCACTCATGATGCTTTTTGAAAATCCACCAGTGTCAGCTGTGCAGCCACTGAGCAAACCACCTTGTACTACCTGAGGAAGGCGGAAGCTGAAACGTTGTAGTAGAAATATATTTTTGTTCTTTAGTGAGATCATCTGTTTGAGTCACTTCTTTCTTGGATATATATATACTCTCACAGCCACTCTTACATACAGAGACACACTCTAAGACCCATTCTCACTCCCAGAAACACCCTCTCATGCCCATACAGTCAGACACACCCTCTCACACCCACTCTCAGAACCAGACAGGCATTCTCACACACAGAGACACACTCTTGCACCCAATCTCACACCAAGAGACACCCACTCAGACCCTCTCTCACACCCAGGCATACACTCTTACACCCAGACCCAGAAACACCCTTTCACACTCACTCTCACACCCAGACAAACCCTCTCATCCCCACTCTAACACCCAGACACTCTTACATCTACTGACACACCCAGGGACACACTTTCATACCCACTCTCACACTCAAAGACACCCTCTCACCCCACTCTTACACTCAGATAGATCCTCTCACACTCACCCTCACACTCAGGCATATACTCTGATACCTACTCTCACGCCTAGACAGTGTTACACACACTGTCACACCCAGAAACACCCTCTCTCAAATACTCTCACACCCAGACAGACTTATTCTTCCTTTTTTGTATTCCCTCTCCTTCCCTACCTTTCATTTTTACTGGTTTTACATTTGATTTCCTCTTGTTTTCTAGTCCCTTCTCCATTTTTCCTTGCATTCACTGCTTACTACTTGCTTTTATTTATTAATTTTCTACAACCTACTACATGCTTTTCTCTCTCAATGTGTACTTTCAAACATACAGGCCAACCCCTCACCCCCACACTACATACAAAAAAAGTAGAAATTCACTGAAAAAGCATAGGATATAGGGTTGTTATAGTTGAGAAAAAGAAAGTCACTAGAATTAGAAATTCACTGAAAATCCCAAAGGTTACAAGGACATTAGGACATTATAGTTAGACTGACATTTCAAATGTACAAAACCATAGCATTTCAGCAGTTATAGTTACCTCACTGAACTATAACTTATGCCCCTGCAATGCACTGCTGATAACCTCACATATTACATCACTTATGACATGGTCAGTGACACCACTGATTGCATCATTGATAACATCTCAAATGACTTCGCTAGTGACATCATCCACCTAACAACTTACAGCTTGACTCACACCCCCATACATCCTCTCATACACTCACTCACACACCTACACACTCATTTTCCCATTCTCAGACCCATAAAAGTACGCACTCATTTTTACAAGCACTCACATATCCATTCACTCACTCATACAGCCACTCACACAACCAGTCACACAGCCATATTATTACTCACACACCAACTTATACACTCAAAGAGCCATTCACACAGCCACACACTCACCCATACAGCTATTATTATCTTCACTTACTCTCCAAAACCAGGCACTGACACATCCACTCACACACACTTATACACCCACTCATACACCCACTCATTCACCAATACAGACACTCAAACACCCAGTCATAAAGACATACAATCAGTCAGACACTGAGTCACTCACCCATGCAGCTATGTATGCACCCATACACTAACACATAAAACCAGTCACAGAACCACTCACTCACCCACAAAGATACTCATAAATCCACTCACTTACTCATACAAGCACTTGCAGACTCACTCAGTCACCAGTGCAGTTACTCACACAACCACACTCTCACTCATAGACCTACTCATACACCATCACGAGAACAGCTACTGTCACAGCCACTCACAAACAAGTGCTGACACTCATGCATCCACTCAAATTACATACAAAAGAGGGCTGCATGTACCTCCCAGCCCTGGGGACCACTACTTCCCCAGGGCCAAATACATGATTTAAACTGGGAGGGAGACCACTGGGGCCTCCTTACTGGGTTATATATGGCCCCTGGGAATACCACCTCCCCGTGGCTGGCCCTGGAGCTATAATTGGCCCTGGGGACCACCACCTCCCAGGGTTGGCTCATGCTATCTCCTGAGATGATCACCCTTGGGAGATAGCTGTTCTCCTTTGCTTGTAGGGGACCAAATGACAGCAAACATTAGCTCTGCTTGCAGCAAGTGGGAGCTGTCAAACTGCTCCTGCTTGCTGTACATGGAGTTTTCTTCTGTTTCCCTGTGCCCTGCAATGCGGTCAGGGAAACAGATAAAATGGTTGCCCCCTCATGCTGGGAGCTGCAGTTCTAGCAGCTCCATACATGCGGGAGAAATGCCGACTTCTGCAGGTGGCAGGGAGACAGCTGGAACCGGGGGGCCTTCAGACTCTCTACATGGTCCCCATCAAAACACACCTGACATCCAGGTGCTAGTAGCTGGGCCCCAGGGTCCAAATCAGCCCACAAAGGGGAATCGCACAGTGCCCCTCCCAGTTTTAATCACGTTTTTGCCCTGGTGAGGTGGGAGGTCATGGTCCCTGGACTGAGGGGTTCGTGCGGCCCCCTAAATTATGGGTAATTTTGCCCTGGTGAGGTGGTGGTCCCTGGGGCATATTAAAGCCCCAGGAACGGGGTCCATGTGAGCCCCCTCCTTTTTTAAAATAAAGCCCTGGGAAGTGGTGGTCACTGGGGCTAAAAATACCCCAAATAAAGGAGGTCCACATGGCCCCTGCTATTATTCTAATTAAGCCCCAGGAGGGTGGTCATAAGAGCTTTAGGAAGGGGGCACTGGGTGCCCAACTTAAATTTTCCATATACCCTTATGCCCCCGGGACCTGGCCCACTAGGGGTGCTAAACTGAAAATAAGCGCTGGAGACCAAGCTTTTTTTTGTTTTAATTGCTGCAGATTTGCGAATCCATTGTGATTTCATAGCACAAATGTAAACAAAAATGTTTTTTGCCCTGTTGGGGTCTCAGGGGAACACCAGCACCAAGGCTAGGGGGTCATGGTACTCCTATCCTCCCCCTTTTCTTTATTTGTCATACTTTTGTTTGAGACTTGGCTGAGTCTGATTACCAAAATGGCTGCCCACACGTCCTGGGTGAAGTGCTTGCAGGCAATCAGATCTCTGCATGAGATCAGGAGGATTTGCAAAGTGCACCCGCCTCTAAATATACAAATTTGTTTTTTTTTAAATATCTCAAAAACTACTGAACAGATTTACACCAAATAACAAAAAGGGTGCTTTCTGGACGATGAGCTACCTATCTGGCAAATTTGGTGTAATTTCATCAAGCAGTTTGGGTTGTATTCTTGCTCGAAATACCTGAGGAAAATACCATGAAAAACATACTTTTTTTTACCCCATTTTTCTTAGCCTCTGTTATAGGCAAGCCAAAAAATGTTTTTCCTATGGAAACATGGTCCTACCTATTCTAACTATAACTACCTATGTTCAATTACTATTTATGTTGAAATGTCTCCATTGCCGTGTTGCTAATGTTTAGACCATGGGGGTCATTTTGACACTGGCGGTCCGAGACCGCCAGGGCTAAAAGGATGGAAGCACCGCTAGCAGGCTTGCGGTGCTTCTAGCCCTATTATGACAGCGGCGGAAGCGCTGCGGTCGCACCGCCGGGGGCCGGCGGTTTCCAGCCGTTTTAGCCCCGGCGGTGATAATCCTGCAAGCAGCGCTGCCCTGGTGATTATGACACCCCTACCGCCAGCCTGTTTCTGGCGGTTTGCACCGCCAGGAAGAGGCTGGCGGTAAGGGGTGTCCTGGGGCCCCCTAACAGGGCCCGGGCCAGGTTTCACTGTCTGCATAGCAGACAGTTAAAAGCGCGACGGGTGCAACTGCACCCGTCGCACGGCCGCAACACCGCCGGCTCCATTAGGAGCCGGCTCCTATGTTGCGGCCTCATCCCCGCCGGCCCAGCGGGAATGTCATAATGGGGGCCGCGTGAGTGCGGCCGCATTGGCGGCCGCACGGCGGTTACCGCCTGGCGGGCGGCAGTAGCCGCCCGCCAAGGTCGTAATGACCCCCCATATGTTTAAAGACATAAATAGTTTATAAGTTTATGTGAGGGAAAGGACAGGACTGTTTGAAGAACTTATGGTTGCTTGTTTGAAGCAGTTCCAAAGTAGGGAGGGGGGGAGCTGAGTTTGAATCTTAGTTGTGTCCCAACTTTTAACATAATAATAAATTAAGACTTAACTATTTGTGTTACCAAGCTGTAGGGGGAATAGGCACCTCTTTGCCTTTTTGATATAATTATTAAGCATGGTGATACTAAAATCCTCCTGAAAAAGAAAAGTCTCATACACATGCACACACACACACACACACACACACACACATGCACATATATTCAGGATTAAAATACAATGCATTGCACTACCAACCCTCAGTATATTCAAATTAAAAAATAAAAACTGTGATGTTTGTTGATAGGGAGGGACTGTGAAGGAACAGCACATTCAGGGGGTGATTCTAACCCTGGCGGTCGGTGCTAAAGCGGCGGCCAACCCGCCAACAGGCTGGCGGTCAAAACAATGGAATTCTGACCCTGGCGGGAACCGCCAACACAGACAGCCACTTTAACCCTCCGACCGCCACGGCGGTACAAACAAACAGCGCGGCGGTCACCGCCAACAGCCAGGCGGCAGACAATGTACCGCCCACACTATCACAACTCACCAATCCGCCACATTTTACGGGGCGGGAGCACCGCCGATAAAAACACGGCGGAAACAGACTACGAACGGGAAAACGCACACCACTACGCACTCCAGGAGGAAGGAGGACAGCATGGAACCCGAATTAAACATCCTACCTGCTCTCGTCTACCTTCTCATCTACCACGAGTACGAAGTCCGGCGCAGACGACAACGGTGAGTACTGCACCTATGACACACGGGAGGGGGGAGGACGAAAGGTTACGGGCACACACATATGCGATCCCCCCCCCCCAATTATGTACACACCAATGCAGAGCAACAAGTCACAGTGACACCACCCAAACACCCCTGAAAAATGCTATGACATAATCAAATTTGGAATAAATATTTATGTACCAAAAAGCTCCTGAAAATTATCGTACAACCATGAAAGATATTTACAAGAAAAAAAATGATATACACATCAGTGTATAACTGAAGTAACAAGTCGTGCACATCCTACGAATTCAGCATGTCCGTGGGCCAAAGTTTTGAGAAACAAGGGCAAAGCCCACACAGGAGACCTGAGTCCTTTGGAGAGAACACTGCAGGGGCATCAGATGTAAAAACTACAGGCACCTCAGGGGGAAGGGAAGGGGGGGGCACCACAGCCACATGAGTCCACGATGCCAGATCCACGAGGAGCCACCATGCCCACTGTACCATCCTGGGGAGTGCAAAGCCACAGTCTCTCAATGTCTCTACAGTGGGTGGGCTGCCCACTGTACCATCCTGGGGAGTGCAAAGCCACAGTCTCTCAATGTCTCTACAGTGGGTGGGCTGCCCACTGTACCATCCTGGGGAGTGCAAAGCCACAGTCTCTCAATGTCTCTACAGTGGGTGGGCTGCCCACTGAACCATCCTGGGGAGTGCAAAGCCACAGTCTCTCAATGTTTCTACAGTGGGTGGGCTGCCCACTGTACCATCCTGGGGAGTGCAAAGCCACAGTCCATCAGGTGGATGACAGTCTCCACTGGTCAAGGAGGAGGCATGGTGGGCACAGTGAACCATAAACAGTGCTTGAGACGGCGGTGCCCAGCGGAGCGGTGCTTGAGAAGAAGGGCCCAGCGGAGCGGTGCTTGAGAAGAAGGGCCCAGCGGAGCGGTGCTTGAGATGAAGGGCCCTGCGGAGCGGTGCTTGAGAAGAAGGGCCCAGCGGAGCGGTGCTTGAGAAGAAGGGCCCAGCGGAGCGGTGCTTGAGATGAAGGGCCCAGCGGAGCGGTGCTTGAGACGGCGGTGCCCAGCGGAACGGTGCTTGAGATGAAGGGCCCAGCGGAGCGGTGCTTGAGACGGCGGTGCCCAGCGGAGCGGTGCTTGAGATGAAGGGCCCAGCGGAGCGGTGCTTGAGAAGAAGGGCCCAGCGGAGCGGTGCTTGAGAAGAAGGGCCCAGCGGAGCGGTGCTTGAGACGGCTGTGTCCAGCGGAGCGGTGCTTGAGATGAAGGGCCCAGCGGAGCGGTGCTTGACAGGAAGGGCCCTGTTCAGCGGTGCTTGAGATGAAGGGCCCAGCGGAGCGGTGCTTGAGACGGCGGTGCCCAGCGGAGCGGTGCTTGAGATGAAGGGCCCAGCGGAGCAGTGCTTGAGAAGAAGGGCCCAGCGGAGCGGTGCTTGAGACGGCGGTGCCCAGCGGAGCGGTGCTTGAGATGAAGGGCCCAGCGGAGCGGTGCTTGAGAAGAAGGGCCCAGCGGAGCGGTGCTTGAGACGGCGGTGCCCAGCGGAGCGGTGCTTGAGATGAAGGGCCCAGCGGAGCGGTGCTTGAGACGACGGTGCCCAGCGGAGCGGTGCTTGAGATGAAGGGCCCAGCGGAGCGGTACTTGAGACGGCGGTGCCCAGCGGAGCGGTGCTTGAGATGAAGGGCCCAGCGGAGCGGTGCTTGAGAAGAAGGGCCCAGCGGAGCGGTGCTTGAGACGGCTGTGCCCAGCGGAGCGGTGCTTGAGATGAAGGGCCCAGCGGAGCGGTGCTTGAGACGGCGGTGCCCAGCGGAGCGGTGCTTGAGATGAAGGGCCCAGCGGAGCGGTGATTGAGAAGAAGGGCCCAGCGGAGCGGTGCTTGAGACGGCGGTGCCCAGCGGAGCGGTGCTTGAGATGAAGGGCCCAGCGGAGCGGTGCTTGAGACGGCGGTGCCCAACGGAGCGGTCCTTGAGATGGCGGGGCCCTCTTCAGCGGTGCCTATCTTCACGGCGGGGCCCTGTTCAGCGGTGCCTATCTTCACGGCGGGGCCCTGTTCAGCGGTGCCTATCTTCATGGCGGGGCCCTGTTCAGCGGTGCTCTTCTGCACAGCGGGCCCTGTTCAGCGGTGCTCTTCTGCACGGTGGGCCCTGTTCAGCGGTGCTCTTCTCCACGGCGGGCCCTGTTCAGCGGTGCTCTTCTCCACCGCGGGCCCTGTTCAGCGGTGCTCTTCTCCACGGCGGGCCCTGTTCAGCGGTGCTCATCCAGCAGGTCAAGGGAGCCAGACCTGGCCTGGACTCCCTGCTCAGTCGCCCTCGGACCGTGACGTTTCTGGACCCTTCGGGAACGGACTCCTGGCCTCTTTAGTGTCCTCCTTCCCAGCTGGGATGTGACATGTGGGGTCCACCTTCTCCGCGCTCCTGCTGCCCTTCCGCTCCTTTGATGGGGCTCTCGGGCCCTTGCCTCCCCTAGATGGTGTGGCTGGTGAAGTGGCCGCACATTGCTCCTTGGGGGCAGCCCTGTCAGTCCTCGCATGGCGGCACTTGTTTTTGCGGGTCCTCTTGCCGGGGGGGGGGGCTGGACGTGTCCTTGCTGCTGATCGATGTGTCACTGCTGGCAAAGGGTGGACTCCAGAACCCATGCACAACAGTGACACTCGAAGCTGGGCTGGTGGTGGCTGCGGTGCTCTTGGGACTCTTTGCAGATGGAGGGGGGGAGCTCATCGGAGGGAAAGAGGTCAAGATTAGCCAGGAAAAGCTTTTTAGGTCCAAGGTAAAGGGTAGGAGAAGTGGTGATGGGAGTGGAGGAAGAGGATGTGGTTGTAGGAGAGTCAGGTGTGCTGTCATTGGGTGAAGGTGCTGGTGCTGTAGGCTGACGTGAGGTGGATGGCTGTTGGGTGGGTGTCTGCCTGCGTTTGTGTGTCTTGGAAGAGGGGGTGACAGACACAGTGGGAGAGGACACAGGGGACGTGTAAATGGCAGTGGGGGTGGTGACTGCACGAGTGTGGACTGTACTGGAGGGTGAGGTGGTGATGGAAGCACTGGCTGATGTTGGGGTGCATGCAGGTGTGAGTGTAGACGTCACAGGGAGGGAGGAGGGAGACGAGGAGGAGGGGGACACAGAGGTGGTTGTGACTGCTGGAATGTCTGCATCTGGGTGTTGCTTGGGTGAGTGTTTGTGGGATCTGTGGTGCTTGTGTCTGGATGAGCTGCCCTTGGGTGTTGAGGTGTGTGCAGGCTGGTCTGATGGTGTGGATGGGATAGGCTGAGGAACAGGAGACAGAGACAGGCTGGAGGCAGTAAGAAGAGGGAGGCTGGAAACAGGGACAATGGCTGCCGTCAGTGCTGAGGCCAGAGCAGTGAACGCTCGTTGATGGGCAGCCTGACCCGAATGAATGCCCTCCAGGTACGCATTGCTCTGTTGCACCTCCCTTTGCACACCCTGGATGGCATTCAAAAGGGTCGTCTGCCCAACAATGAGCGTCCTCACCAGGTCAATGAGCTCCGCACTGAGGGCAGCAGGGGCAACAGGGGCAAGGGCTGAGGTGCCTGGGGCGAAGGAGACGCGCGCCTTCCTGGGCGAGCGGGCACGGAGCGTAGGCTGAGGGGCTGCTGGGAGGGCGGTGATGGTGCGCTGGGTGGCGGCTGTACCTGTAGAGGCGGGGGCCCGGATGTTGCCGCCACCGCTAGGGAGCTCCCATCCGAGGACGTGTCGCTGTCGCTGCTCTCACCAGCGGTCCCCGTTGTGGTGCTCCCCTCGCCCTCCGGATCACTGGTGCCCTCGGTGTCTGTTCCTGGGCCCACCGGGGCCTTGTGTCCTGCAGCTCCCTCGTGCTCCGATGCCAAATCTCCTCCGCCTGATGATGCTAATGCACACATGCACAAGAAGATGAAGAGAAAGGGTGGGGGGAGAAAAAAGAAGACCGGGTTGAGTGCATGCAATGTCAACACCGTTGGTGGAGAGGACAGACACAGGAGCCTCATGCACTAAGCCGCGCATTCGGGGTACACTACTCAGTACTACTGACTAGGACAACAGGCCAAGAGACGTCAAACGCGCACATGGGTGATGCTGGACCATCAATGGCTGTACTTGTCACCCTACAGAGGTGGGGGCCGGGGGCACAGGGCCATGCCTAAGGGAGAGGACTACACTACAGAAAGCGCCCTGGCCTAATGTCACCCACAGCCCTCCTCCCCCACCCAGACGCCTCCACTGCGCAGAAAGATAGGAGAATGTGCTGATACTCACCCCCTTGTGTCTGCTGTGATGTCTTAAAGCGCCCATCCAATTCACAGTAGGCCACCGCCAGGATCCGGGACATCAGGGGGGTCATGGTGCGACTGGCACCCCTCCTAGGTTGGGAGGCCATCCCCAGCAGTGTTTCTGCGGTCTTCCTTGTTCCGCGGCGGATGTCCTCCCATCTCTTGCGGCAGTGGGTGCCCCGTCTGTTGTGGACCCTCAAGTTCCGGACTTCCTTGGCGATGGCACGCCAAATCTCGATCTTCTGATGGGCGCTGACCTATTTGACATGTACAGGGTGGAAAGGAGGAAATCATCAATGACCTGCATGTTAGATGTGATTGCCCCCCCCCACCAACTTTGCCATATGGCACATGCTCTCATCTGTCGTGCGTTGCACTCCTCATTCGCCCCCCACCCCAGCAACTTACATCCACCCCAATCCACACAGGCATAGCCCATTCCATGTGCACCCGGTGTACTCACTTGTTGGTCTGGAGGACCGTAGAGTAGCGCATACTGGGGGAGGACCCCATCCACGAGCTTCTCCAACTCTTCAGACGTGAAGGCAGGGGCCCTTTCCCCAGTCGCAGCAGCCATTGTCACTTCCAGACCGAGGTCACAGCAGCACTTGCAGTATAGGTCCTCTCCTGTGGATGATCAGGTCTCGAGTGATCAATCAGCTAGGAAATGGCAGTCACGCCCGCGGCGGTGCGTACCGCGACCGCCGGCGCACATCGTCATTGGCTCCTGAAACCCTTAGGGTTCAATTTTAACCAATGCGGCATTGCGCCGCGGTCTTCGACCGCCTACCGCCACGGTGTGCCCCGCCAGCGCATTGACCTCACATCCCATTGTCCCACTTCACAGGTCAGGCAGCCGCCATTTCAAGGGCCTACATGGCTTAATTTTGACTGCGACACACAGGCCTAGGCCTTGCATTGCCACACATACACGCCTTTCAACCCATTGCCATTCTTTAACTGTGCAAGCTGTCTGTACGTACCTGTGGTTTGCCTGACTCTGTGCTCCATGTTGTCCTTCCTAGGCACCGTCCGCTGGGACTTGCGAGGAGAAGGACGAATTCTCGCGCGTACCGACCGCTGGTGGACCTGTCGACAATGGAAGAACGCCATATAATACTTCGATAAAGACTTGACCGTGCCACTATCCATGAACTGTGTGCCCAGCTGGAGCCAGCACTGATGTCCCCCATCCGCCAACCCACAGGGATTCCCCCTCTGGTGCAGGTTTTGTCAGTTCTCCATTTTTTGGCAAGTGGGTCATTCCAGACAACAGTGGCCATGTCATCTGGAATGTCTCAGCCTATGTTTTCTAAGATTTTGAGCAGAGTGTTGTCTGCCCTGATGAAACTCATGCGGAGCTACATCATTTTCCCAGAGGAGGGTGACTTGCCTACAGTGAAGGGTGATTTCTATGCCCTTAGACATATCCCCAACATCATTGGTGCCATTGATGGGACCCATGTGGCTTTGGTACCCCCAAAAGACGATGAGCAGGTGTACAGAAACAGAAAAAGTTATCATTCGATGAATGTCCAGGTGGTCTGTTTGGATGACCAGTACATCTCCCATGTAAATGCCAAGTTCCCAGGGTCAGTGCATGACGCGTATGTTATGCGAAATAGCAGCATCCCCTATGTGATGGAGCAGCTACAGAGACAACGTGTGTGGCTAATAGGTGACTCTGGTTACCCCAACCTGCCTTGGCTACTGACCCCAGTGAGGAATCCCCGGACCAGGGCAGAGGAACGGTACAATGAGGCCCATGGGCGAACTAGGAGGATCATCGAAAGGACCTTTGGCCTCCTGAAGGCCAGGTTTAGGTGCCTGCATATGACAGGGGGATCCCTGATGTACTCACCAAAGAAGGTGTGCCACATCATCGTGGCCTGCTGTATGCTTCACAATCTGGCATTGCGAAGTCAGGTTCCTTTCCTGCAGGAGGATGGTGCAGATGGTGGTGTTGAAGCAGCTGTGGAGCCTGCGGAGAGTGAAGAGGAGGAAGACTCAGAGGACGACACAGACAACAGGGACAGAGTAATAGAACAGTATTTCCAGTAGCACACAGGTAATAATCACCCATGCCATTTTACATTTCCTGAAAGCCTCCTGCATCTCAACTTTGTCGATTTCCCCCCAGAACTATAAACATGATGTTTGATTTTCCCTTCCCTTTTCTGTGCTGTATGAGCCACTGCGTGACCTCGGCTTGGTTGGCCCATGGACTAATGCTAAGTTACCTCGGTATGTGTAATTCACAATGTTAAAAATACGTAATTGATATGTAATGTGTCATACATTTGTAAATAAGACAGGCTGAGTCCTGATTGATTTCAGTGCAATGTGTGATTTATTATTAGTGCATAGATATTGGTACATGATAGTGAAACAGTGATGGGTGGGGGTGGAGTAATGTCCATGGCAGAGTCCAGTTCTCAGTCTCACAGGTGCATTGTCCATATGCCTGTGGCAGGATGGAGCAGGGGCAGTTCAAGGTTTGACAGGGTGGCAATGTGGAACAGTGGGAGGACTTCAGGGGGTATGTGATGCTGGCGGGGGTCTTGACATCCTACTCTGTCGTTTTTTTTTATCTCAGGCTCCTTTTGTGGGGTGGTTGTTGTTCAGCAGGAGGTGGGGTTCTGGTGGGCTGTCGTTGTGGTGGGGCCTCCTGTCCACTAGCGCCGGCGGAGGTGGTTGGCTGTTCCTGTTCCTGGCTAGTGACAGGGGCCCTGTGTGATGCAACATGGTCCCGAAACGTGTCCTCTATACGGTTCAGGGCCTGGACTATGCTCCCCATAGCGGTTGAGATGTTGGTGAGTTGGTCGCTGAACCCCATGTAGCGTTGCTCCTGCTGTGCCTGGATCTCCTGGAACCTGGCCAGTACCGTCGCCATCGTCTCTTGTGAGTGGTGGTAGGCTGCCATGATGGTGGTGAGGGCCTCTTGGAGAGTGGGTTCCCTGGGCCTCTCCTCCCCCCCCTGTCGCACAGCAGCCCTCCGAGTTGCCCTGTTTCCCTGGGCCTCTGTCCCCTGGACGGTGTGCCCACTCCCACTGCCCCCAGGTCCCTGTTGTTGTTGGGTTGGTGGGTTACCCTGGGGGCCCTGTAGTGGTAGACACACCGCTGCTTGACCTGTCCTAGAGACAGAGGCATGGGCCCGCTGGGTGGGAGCTGTGCTGTTGTTCCCAGAGGGGGTTGGGTCTGCAGTGGCCTGTGTCTGGGTGAGGGGAACCGACTGCCCAGAGGTCCCCGATGGTCCGGGCTGGTCGTCAGGTTCCAGGTCGACAGAGCTGCTGTCATCACTAGGGGCCTGTTCCGGGGGTGGGATGGACATTTCTGGTCCCTCCTGACCGGTGTGTTGTCGTTCGGGTCCTGCATGGGGTAAGAGGGTATGGTTATTGTTTCTGTGTGTGCATTAGCTTGCGTTTTATGGGTGCCCTTGTCCCCCAGTGCTGGCATTCCCTTGGGGGAGGTGTTGTGAGGGTGTTTTGTGGGGGGGGGATGGGTATGTGCAGTGGTCATGCTTAGGTGATGGGTGTCCATAGTTTGGGGATGGCATGCAGGGGTTGGTGTTGGGTGGGTTGTGCTGGAGAGACGTTCTCAGGGAGGATGTGTGCTGGGGGGTTGGGGGTGAGGGTGGGGGTTAGCATACTGGGGGGGGGGTGAAGTGGTTGGCCTTGTACTTACCAGAGTCCATTCCTCCATGTACTCCAGCGAGGCCATTAGGATGCAGGATGTTTAGTACCTCTTGCTCCCATGTTGTGAATTCGGGTGGAGTGGGTGGGGGTCCCCCGCCAGTCTTCTGCACTGCGATGTTGTGTCGCGAGACCATCGAGTGCACCTTCCCCCGTAGGTCGTTCCATCGTTTGCAGATGTCCTCTCTATTTCTGGGATGCTGTCCCACCGCGTTGACCCTGTCCACGATCCGCTGCCAGAGCTCCGCCTTTCTTGCTATGGTGGTGTGCTGAACCTGTGAGCCGAAGAGCTGGGGTTCCACTCTTATGATTTCCTCCACCATGACCCGGAGTTCTTGGTCCGAAAAGCGTGGGTGCCTGGGTGGTGCCATGGGGTGGTGTGTATGAGGTGTGGGGTGGTGTATGTGATGATGTGTGTGTTGGTGTGTGGTGCTTTGTGCTTCTATGTGGTGTGTGTGATGTTGTGGTGTGCCTCTGTGTGTCTGGCTATCTATTCTCTGATGTGTCTCTCTCTCCTTCGTCTCTGGTTTTTGTTGGTAGGGGTTTGTGGGTGATGTGGGTGTATGTTTTATATGGTATTGGATGTGTGGGAGTGGTGTGTGTATGTGTTTCAGGTGTGTGCCTTTCAAATTGTCCAATGTGGTAGGGGTTTGTAAAGGTGTGTGTATTTTGACCGCGGCGGTGTGTACCGCCAATGGAATACCGCGGTTGAATGACCGCCGCGTGGATTTGCGGGTCATAATGGGATGGGCGTATTTCTGTTGGCGTGGTGGTGGAGGTTTGGCCTTCTCCAGTTTACCGCTGGCCGCTGATGTGGCGGACTGCAGTGGAGGGCGGATTTTTGGAGGTTTTGCAGTTGTGGGTCAGAATGTCCGTGGCGGCTGACCGCGGCCGCGGCGGTATTGTGGCGGCCTTCTGACCGGCGGTAAGCGGCTTTTACCGCCGAGGTCAGAATGACCCCCTCAGGGTCCAATGAATTGTATATTTGGGCACTTCATCAGTGACCACAAATGATGCATTATGAAATATATGAAGCATGGGTGCTACCAGAAATGTATCAAAGGGGATCAGCAAGGGAGAGCAGAAGATGAAAAATCCAGTAACTGCATGGCACCTTACAGTTGTAGAGGCCAAAATACCGGATTAAAAGTATCACATGACTTGAATATTGTGTTGTTTAACTTGACCCTCTCAGCAAGGCCTTCACCCCCTTCGATTTTTGCTGATTATGTATTTTTTGATATGAGGACGCTGTACACTTTACCACAGCTAGCCAGTACTAAAGTGCTTATGCTCACTCCCTAAAACATATTAAAATTGGCTTACACTTAATTGGCATATTTAATTTAAATATTCTTTCCTAGTAAAGTTGTATACCATATACCCAGGGGCTGCAAATTAAGTATCAGTGGGCCTGCAGCACTTATTGTGCCATACATGTAAGTAGCCCCTTAAACCATGTCCCACATCTCCCATTGCAGCCTGATTGTAGTTTTAAACTGTTAATTCGTCTTTGCAATATAACCCCTTTGCCAAGCCTTAAAGTCCCTTTTTAACATATGTCACAGATAGGGTAAGCCCCAGGTATCCCACATGACAGGGTACATTGTAAATAAAAGGTTGGACATGTACTTGTAAAATTTACATTCTCTCATTCCCTGGTAGTGAAACCCCCCTAAATTTGTTTTTGCTACCGTAAGACCTACCTGTTCCATATGATAACATTGGGTTGGCATATTAAATTTAACACGTGCTAACATTTGATTGTAACTACATAATCATATCATGTTTGGTGTCCTAGAAATTGTTATTTTAAACCATCTTGAATGCTAAAGTCAGATTATAAGTTACAGTTTTGAAAGTTCCACTTTTAAAAAGTTGCTATTTTCCTGCCCTATTTCGTGCCTGTGGTCTGTTTCTGGGTCAAATGACTGGATGTAGTCGGCAATCGGACTTTGTTTATTTCTCCCAGACAGCCACACAGTAATGGAATTGGGCGTGCTTTAATGATCCACCACTGACAGTACAGGTGGGTGAGCAGAGCTAGGCACAGTCCTACTAGCAAATGAATAGGCTGTGCTCTTCCTTTGCACAAAGGAATTGTCACCCATGTATTGTTCATGCAGAAAGCCAGGAGCCAGAGTAGGGGGAGTAGTAAATTTCAAGCACTTCAAATGGCATTCTCTAGAAACTTCTCTCACTGCAAGATTTTACCAGGTATAAAATATAGGACCCTCAGAACCATTCTTAAGTACAGTTTCTTGACCTCTGGAAGGACTCTCGGAGGATTTCCTTCTGCTGTGGTCTGCTGCGTACTTCAGAAGAATACTTTGCTGCACATAGAATTACTGATTTGCTGCCTGGAGCATTCCTTGAATTTTCAGAGACCTGTCATGCTGTTTGAGCCCTGTTTCACCTCTAGAAGCCAGGTCTGCCAGAGTGACTCTAAGAGCTAGTTGGCTGGTCTCCTGATCAGGGCCTCAAAGATAGAAAAGACTTCAACCATCTTAGACCCGCACCTGGAAACAGCTTGTGTGAATACTAACTTCCCATGTGCTGGACGCTTAGTGGTGGCATTAATGGTGCTCACACAGACGAAATCGAAAACTTGTAATTTAAAATATTTTAGCATAAAAGGTGCTCTGAGAACCGAGACCAGACTAAGGGGGTCATTCTGACCCTGGCGGGTCGACGACCACAGAAGCACCGCCAACAGGCTGGTGGTGCTTCCTTTTGTATTCTGACCGCGGCTGTGAAGCCGCGGTCGCCCAGCCGGGTCCGGCGGTTTCCCGCCAGATTACCCCCGGCTGGGAGAATCCTCCATGGCGGTGCTGCTTGCAGCGCCGCCATGGGGATTCCGACCCCCTTCCCGCCAGCCTGTTTCTGGCGGTTTTCACCACCAGAACCAGGATGGCAGGAACGGGTGTCGTGGGGCCCCCTAACAGGGCCCCAGAAAGATTTTCACTGTCTGCATTGCAGACAGTAAAAATCGCGACGAGTGCAACTGCACCCGTCGCACCCCTGCAACTCCGCCGGCTCCATTCGGAGCCGGCTTCATTGTTGCAGGGCCTTTCCCGCTGGGCCGGCGGGCGCTCCTTTGGTGGGCACCCGCCGGCCCAGCAGGAAAGCCAGAATGGCCTCCGCGGTCTTTTGACCGCGGAGCGGCCAAGTGGCGGTTCCCGTTTGGCTGGCGGCTACCGCCGCCAGCCAAACTCGGAATGAGGGCCTAAGACTAACCTGCCCGTCTATACACCTACGGTGCATCACCCGCCTGACTTCGTAGCAGCTCCTTCTATGTTCATCTTCACAACAGCATATCCTGATCAGTGGTCCTTCACCCTCCCAGAGATTTTCAAGTTCCATAAAAGAGATTAAGGGGGTCATTCTGACCTTGGTGGTCGGTGATAAAGCGGTGGCCAACCCACCAACAGGCAGGCGATCCAAAAAATTGATTTCTGACCCTGGCGGGAACCGCCAACACAGGCCGCCACATTAACACTCCGACCACCACGGCGGGACCGACAAACAGCGCGGCGGTCACCGCCAACAGGCAGGCGGCAGACAATGTACCGTCCACCCTATCACAACTCACCAATCCGCCACCTTTTCCGGGGCGGGAGCCCCGCCGATAAAAACACGGCGGAAACAGACTACGAACGGGAAAACGCTCACCTATACACACTCCACGAGGAAAGAGGACAGCATGGAGCCCGAATTACACATCCTACCGGCTATTGTCTACCTGCTCATCTACCAGGAGTACGAACGCCGGCGCAGACGACAACGGTGAGTACTGCACCTACGACACAGGGGAGGGGGGAGGAGGAAAGCTTACGGGCACACACATACGCGATACACCCACCCCCCCAACCCACCCCCCCAATACCTACACACCAATGCAGAGCAACAAGTCAGAGTGACACCCTCCAAACCCCCCGAAAGAATGCAAAGACATAATTCAAATGAAGTTTAAAATTTATGTATAAAATAGGTTCATTTAAGTCATGGTAAATATGCCATATGAAATATACAAAAGAAATAATGAACATAGTGCAAAGTATAAACATAGTCAATAAGTCCTGCACAGTCCTTTCAATATCCATAGTCCGTGGGCCAATGTGTACAAACACATGGGCAAAGCCCACACAGGAGACCGGAAACCATTGGAGAGAACACTGCTGGGGCATCAGATGAGAAAACAACAGGCACCTCAGGGGGAAGGGAAAGGGGGGCACCTCAGCCACATGAGTCCACGACGCCAGATCCACGAGGGGCCTCCATGCCCACTGTACCATCCTGGGGAGTGCAAAGCCACAGTCCATCACATGGATAACCGACTCCACTGGTATTGGAGGAGGCATGGTGCCCAGAGTGCTTCGTGAACACCTGCTCGACACAGAACCGGCACTGTCAAAGGACCAGCGGTGCTTGAGACGGCGGTGCCCAGCGGAGCGGTGCTTGAGATGAAGGGCCCAGCGGAGCGGTGCTTGACAGGAAGGGCCCAGCGGAGCGGTGCTTGAGATGAAGGGCCCAGCGGAGCGGTGCTTGACAGGAAGGGCCCAGCGGAGCGGTGCTTGAGATGAAGGGCCCAGCGGAGCGGTGCTTGAGATGAAGGGCCCAGCGGAGCGGTGCTTGAGATGAAGGGCCCAGCGGAGTGGTGCTTGAGACGGCGGGGCCCTCTTCAGCAGTGCTCCTCACAGCGGGGCCCTGTTCAGCGGTGGCTGTCTTGGCAGGGCCCTCTTCAGCGGTGCTCCTCACGGCGGGCCCTGTTCAGCGGTGCCTGTCTTGGCGGGGCCCTCTTCAGCGGTGATCCTCACGGCGGGGCCCTGTTCAGCGGTGGCTGTCTTGGCGGGGCCCTCTTCAGCGGTGCTCCTCACGGCGGGGCCCTGTTCAGCGGTGGCTGTCTTGGCGGGGCCCTCTTCAGCGGTGCTCCTCACGGCGGGGCCCTGTTCAGCGGTGCCTGTCTTGGCGGGGCCCTCTTCAGCGGTGCATGTCCTGTCTTTCAAGGGATCCAGACCTGGTCAAGACTCCCCGCTTATTCGCCCTCCGACCTTGCGGTAGCGGGGCCCTCCTGTGATGGAGTCTTGTGCCCGTGGGTGTCGTCCGTCACACCCGGTATGGGGCTGATGGGGCCCTCCTGGTGCGCTCGGCTGCTTCATGTCTTCTCCGCCCTGCTGCCCTTGCCCTCCTTCGCTGCAGCTCTGGGGCCCTTGCCTCCCTTAGATGATGTGGCAGGTGACGTGGCAAGGCCACTCTGCGTGGTGGCAGCCGTCTCAGGCTTTTCGCGCCGGCCCTTAAATTTTCTTGTCCTCTTCCCAGGGGGTGGGCTGGCTGTCCCCTTGCTGCTGGCCGATGTTCCTTCCCTAGGAGCTGGTGGACTCCAGTAACCGGGCACTATGGTGATACTAGATGCAGGGCTGGGGGTGGCTGAGGTGCTCTTTGGACTCTTACGAGATGGAGGGGGTGGGTCAGGTGATGCAAAGAGGTTAATTTTGGAGAGGAAAAGTTTTTTAGGAGCAATGGGAACGGTAGGTGCAGTGGGTATGGAAGTGGAGGAAGAGGATGTGGTTGTAGGAGAGTCAAGTGTGCTGTCTTTGGGTGCAGGTGCTTGGGCTGGAGGCTGTCGTGAGGTGGATGGCTGTTGGGTGGGTGGCTGCCTGCGTTTGTGTGGTTTGGAAGAGGAGGTGACAGACACACTGGGAGAGGACACAGGGGACGTGTAAATGGCAGTGGGGGTGGTGACTGCATGTGTGCTGACTGTAATGGAGGGTGTGCTGGTGATGGAAGTACTGGCTGATGGTGGAGTGCAAGCAGGTGTGAGTGGAGACGTCACAGGGAGGGAGGAGGGAGACGAGGAGGAGGGGGACACAGAGGTGGTAGTGACTGTTGGCATGTCTGCATCTGGATGTTGTTTGTGTGAGTGCTTGTGGGATCTGTGGTGCTTATGTCTGGATGAGCTGCCCTTGGGTGTTAAGGTGTGTGCAGGCTGGTCTGATGGTGTGGATGGGATAGGCTGAGGAACAGGAGACTGGGACTGGGTGGAGGGAGTTAGAAGAGGGAGGCTGGAGACAGGGACAATGGCTGCCGTCAGTGCTGAGGCCAGAGCGTTGAACGATCGCTGATGGGCAGCCTGACCCGAATGAATGCCCTCCAGGTATGCATTGCTCAGATGCACCTCCCTTTCCACCCCCTGGATGGCATTCAAAAGGGTAGACTGCCCAACAATGAGCGTCCGGAGGAGGTCAATGACCTCCTCACTGAGGGCAGCAGGGGTAACTGGGGCAGGGCCTGAGGTGCCTGGGGCGAAGGAGATGCCCGCCTTGGTGTGCGAGCGGGCACGGGGCGAACGCTGAGGGGCTGCTTGGAGGGCGGAGCTGGTGCGCTGGGTGGCGGCTGTACCTGTAGTTGCGGTGGGCACAGATGTTGCCGCCACCGCAAGGGAGCTCCCTTCCGAGGACGTGTCGGTGTTGCTGACGTCTCCACAGGTCCCCGTTGTGGAGCTCCCCTCGCCCTCCATCTCACTGCTGAACTCGGAGTCCGTTGCATGGCCCTCCGGGGCCATGTGAGATGCAGCTCCCTCGTGCGCCGATGCCACTTCTCCTCCGCCTGATGATGCTAATGCACACATGCACAGGAAGAAAAAGAAAATGGGTGGGGGGGAAAAATTAAGACAGGTTGAGTGCATGCATTGGCAACACCGTTGGCGGAGTGGACAGACACAGAAGCCCCCTGAACTACGCTGCGCATTCGGGGTACACTACTCAGTTCTTGTGACTAGGCCTAGAGGTCTATGGACGACAAATGCACACACAGGTGATGCAGGACCATGGATAGCTGTACTTGGCACCCTACAGAGGTGGGGGGTGGGGGCACAGGGCCATGGCTAACGGAGGGGACTAGCCTAGAGAAAGCGCCCTGGCCTTGAGTTACCCACAGCCCTACTCCCCCACCCAGACACCTCCACTGCGCGCAAAGATAGCAGAATGTGCTGATACTCACCCCCTTGTGTCTGCTGTGATGTCCTCACGCGCCCATCCAAATCGGGGTAGGCCACCGCCAGGATCCGGGACATCAGGTGGGTCAATTGGCGGCTGGCACCCCTCCTACGTTGGGAGGCCATCCCCAGCAGAGACTCTGCGGTCTTTCTGGTCCCGCGGCGGATGTCCTTCCACCACTTTCGGCAGTTGGTGCCCCGTCTGTCGTGGACCCCCAGGGCCCGGACGTCCTTGGCGATGGCACGCCAAATGTCGACCTTCTGATGGGCGCTGACCTATTTGACATGTACAGGGTGGGAAAGGAAATATCATCACTTTTCAGCATGGTAGATGTGAGTGGCCCCCTCTCCCCAACCTTGCCATGTGGCACATGTTCCCATCTGTCGTGCGTGGCACTCCTCATTCGCTCCCCTCCCCACCATCTTACATACACCCCACTCAACACAGGCATAGCCCATTCAGCGTGCACCCTGTGTACTAACCTGTTGGTCTGGAGGACCGTAGAGTAGCGCATACTGGGGGAGGACCCCATCAACAAGTTTCTCCAATTCTTCGGAAGTGAAGGCAGGGGCCCTATCCCCAGTCGCAGCAGCCATTGTATCTCCCAGACAGAGGTCACAGCAGCACTTGCAGTATAGGTCCTCTCCTGTGGATGATCAGGTCTCGAGTGATTAATCAGATAGAAAATGGCGGTCACGCCCGCGGCGGTGCGTACCGCGCCCGCCGGCGCACATCGTCATTGGCTCCTGAGACCCATAGGGTTCAATGTTAACCAATGCTGCTTTGCGCCGCGGTCTTCGACCGCCTACCGCCACGGTGTGCCACGCCAGCGCAGTGTCCTCACATCCCACTGTCACACTTCACAGGTCAGGCAGCCGCCATTTCAAGGGCCCACATGGCATGATTTCTACTGCGTCACACAGGCCTAGGCCTTGCATTGCCACTCATACAAGCCGTTCCATGCATAGCGATTCGTGTACTGTGCAAGCTGTGTGAACGAACCTGTGGGTTGCTTGACTCTGTGCTCCATGTTGTCCTTCCTAGGCACCGTCCGCTGGGAATTTGCGAGGAGAAGGATGAATCCTCCTGTGTACCGACCGCTGGTGGACCTGTCGACAATGGAAGAACGACACATCATACTTACATACCGGCTTGACAGAGCAACTATACATGAACTATGTGCCCAACTGGAGCCAGACCTGATGTCCCCCATCCGCCAACCCACAGGGATTCCCCCTCTGGTGCAGGTTCTGTCAGTACTCCATTTTTTGGCAAGTGGGTCGTTTCAGACAACAGTGGCCATGTCATCAGGGATGTCTCAGCCTATGTTTTCTAAGGTTTTGTCCAGAGTGTTGTCTGCCCTGATGAAATACATGCGGAGATACATTATTTTCCCTGAGGTGGGCGAATTGGCTACAGTGAAGGGTGATTTCTATGCCCTTCGACATATCCCCAACATCATTGGGGCCATTGATGGGACCCATGTGGCTTTGGTTCCCCCCAGTGGAAGTGAGCAGGTGTACCGAAACAGAAAAAGTTATCATTCGATGAATGTCCAGGTGGTCTGTTTGGCTGACCAGTACATCTCCCATGTAAATGCCAAGTTCCCTGGGTCAGTGCATGACGCGTCTGTCATGCGAAATAGCAGCATCCCTTATGTGATGGAACAGCTACAGAGACACCGTGTGTGGCTAATTGGTGACTCTGGTTACCCCAACCTGCCGTGGCTACTGACCCCAGTGAGGAATCCCAGGACAAGGGCAGAGGAACGCTACAATGAGGCGCATGAGCGAACTAGGAGGATCATAGAAAGGACCTTCGGGGTCCTGAAGGCCAGGTTTAGGTGCCTGCATATGACAGGGGGATCCCTCATGTACTCACCAAAGAAGGTGTGCCAGATCATCGTGGCCTGCTGTATGCTTCACAATCTTGCATTGCGACGCCAGGTGCCTTTTCTGCAGGAGGATGGTCCAGATGGTGGTGTTGTTGCAGCTGTGGAGCCTGTGGAGAGTGAAGAAGAGGAGGACGACGGGGACGATACGGACAACAGGGATACAGTCATACAACAATACTTTCAGTAGCACACAGGTAAGGAACAGCCACCCCAATTTACATTTACTTGAGGCCTCAAGCGTCTCCACTGTCTGTGTTTCCCCCCAGTTCCTGGTAACTGATTTGTGACTTTCCCTTCCCTTTTCAGAGCTGTATGACCCACTGCCTGACTTCAGCTTTGTTTGCCCATGGACTAAAGCTTATTGAAATTGGTATGTTGTCATCACAAAGTAACTGGACATTATTGAACCGTTATGTGTAATACATTTGTTAAGAATACAAGCAGACTCCTGTTTATTTAAGTGGAATAAGTGATTTATTTAAAGTGCTGGATATAGGTAAATGATTGGGAAGCGGGGATGGGTGGGGGTGGAGTAATGTCCATGGAAGAGTCCAGTTCACAGTCACACAGGTGCATTGTCCATATGCCTGTGGAAGGATGGAGCAGGGGCAGTTCAAGGTTGGACAGGGTGACAATGTGGGACAGTGGGATGACATCAGGGGGTATCTTAGGCTGACGGGGTCTTGCAATCCTACTCTGTCTTCTTGTGAGATCTCAGATTCCGCTTGCGGGGGGGTTCTTCTTCTGCAGGAGGTGGGGTTCTGGTGGGCTTTCGTTGTGTGGGGGCCTCCTGTCCACTGGCACCGGCGGAGGTGGTAGGCTGTTCCTGGCCTGGGCTAGTGACAGGGGCCCTTTGGGGTGCCACATGGTCCCGCAATGTGGTGACGATCTGGGTAAGGGCCAGGACAAAGGTCCCCATTGCGGAACCGATGTTCCTCAGTTCCTCCCTGAACCCCATGTACCGTTCCTCCTGCAGTTCCTGGATCTCCTGGAACCGGGCCAGTACCGTCGCCATCGTCTCCTGGGAGCGGTGGTATGCTCCCATGATGGTGGAGAGGGCCTCTTGGAGAGTTGGTTCCCCGGGCCTGTCCCCCCCCTCTCGCACAGCAGCCCTCCCAGTTCCCCTGTGTCCCTGGGCCTCTGTCCCCTGGCCGGTGTGCCCACTACCACTGCCCCCAGGTCCCTGTTGTTGTTGGGGTGGTGGGTCAACCTGGGTGCCCTGTAGTGGTGGACACACCGCTGATTGACGTGCCCTGGAGACAGAGGCATGGGCCCGCTGGGTGGGAGCTGTGCTGGTGTTCCCAGAGGGGGTTGGGTCTGGTGTAGCCTGTGGCTGTCTGTGGGGAACCGACTGTCCAGAGGTCCCCGATGGGCCTGGCTGGTCGTCTGGCTCCAGGGAGACAGAGCTGCTGTCATCGCTGGGGGCCTCTTCGGGGGGTGGGATGGACATCTCTGGACCCTCCGTGGCGGTGTGGTGGCGTTTGGGTCCTGCAGGGGTATAAAGGTATGGTTATTGCTTCTGTGTGTGGGATTTCGTGTGATGGGTGGGTGTCCGTGTACCCATGTGCAGGCATTTCCTTGTGGGGGCTTTTGTGAGGGTGGCTTGTGGGGGTGATGTGTGTGTGCAGTGGGCATGCTTTGGTGATGGGTGTCCATGCTTTGGGGTCGCATGCAGGGCTTGGTGTTGGGATGGGTGGGTTGTGATGGTGAGGCTTTTGCTAGGGGTTGGTGTGATGGGGGAGGGGGTGAGGGTGGGGGTATGATTTGGCATTCAGGTGGGGTGGGGGTGGGAAGCAGTAGTGAAGATTTGCCTTACCAGAGTCCATTCCTCCGCCTACTCCAGCGAGGCCCTCAGGATGCAGGATGTGCAAGACTTCCTTCTCCCACGTAGTAAATTCTGGGGGAGTAGGTGGGGGTCCGCCGCCAGTCTTCTGCACCGCTATTTTGTGCTTGATACCATGGAACGCACCTTCCCCCGTAGGTCGTTCCATCTCTTCCTGATGTCCTCCCGATTGCGTGGATGCTGTCCCACCGCGTTGACCCTGTCCACTATCCTTTGCCATAGCTCCATCTTCCTGGCAATTGTGGTGTGCTGCACCTGTGCCCCGAAGAGCTGGGGCTCTACACGGACTATTTCCTCCACCATGACCCTGAGTTCGGCGTCACTGAACCTGGGGTGTCTTTGGGGTGCCATGGGGTGGTGTGGTTGAGGTGTGGGGTGGCGTTTGTGGTGATGAGTGTGGTGCGTGTGGTGGTGTGTGGTGTTTGGTGCGTGGATTCTGTGTGGGTGATGGTGTTGTGTGCCTCTGTGTTGTGGGATTCTCTATTCTGTGCTCTGTCTCTTGCCTTCGTCAATGATTTCGGGTCGTACGGGCATGTGGGTGATGTGGGTGTGTGTTTTATATTGTGTTTGGTGTGTGGGAGTGGTGTTAGTATGTGTATCAGGTGTGTGTATTTCGAAGTGACCAATGTGGCTGAGTTTTCTATGGGTATGTGTATTTTGACCGCGGCGGTGTGTACCGCCAATGGAATACCGCGTTTGAAAGACCGCCGCGTGTATTTGTGGGTCGGAATGGTATGGGCGTATTTCTGTTGGTGTGACGGTGGAGGTTTGGTCAGCGCCATTTTTTCGCTGACCTTTGGTGTGGCGGATTATTGAGGGTGTCGGGTTTTCGGCGGTTTGGCAGTTGCGGGTCAGAATGACCGTGGCGGTTTACTGCGGCCGCGGCGGTGTTATGGCGGTCTTCTGACCGGCGGTAAGCGCCTTTTACAGCCGAGGTCAGAATGAGCCCCTAAGTCTAAACATAAAAATCTTCACTATGGCTTCGTGCATCAGCTCCCTGACGGCAACACTATGAGGGTTATTACAACTTTGGAGGAGGTGTTAATCCGTCCCAAAAGTGACAGTAAAGTGACAGATTTACCACCAGCCGTATTACGCATTCCATAGGATATAATGGACTCGTAATACGGCTGGTGGTATATCCGTCACTTTACCGTCACTTTTGGGACGGATTAACACCTCCTCCATAGTTGTAATAACCCCCATCATCTTTATAGACTGCCTTCAGCCTTGCCCTGCAGAACTTCTACCTTCTCACACACTTTTTCCTCAACTTTCTTTGAGGTCTGAAGGTAAGTGCCGATCGGGCCCAATGCCTTTTTTTTACCCTCCTTACGCTCCATTGCGGTAGGTCATACTTTTTGACTTTGACACAGTCTTACATGACTAGGGGGGTCATTACGACTTTGGCGGGCGGCATCACCTGGTTTCTGCCCGCCGGACCAGCGGGAATCACGGCCGCACATAGGAGCCGGCTCCAAATGGACGGGTGACCCGTGCGACGGGTGCAGTTGCACCCGTCGCACTTTTCACTGTCTGCACAGTGAAAAGCCGCATGGGGCCCTGTCAGGGGGCCCCACGACTCCCCGTACCGCCAGCCTTTTCCTGGCGGTTCAGACCGCCAGAAAAAGGCTGGCGGTCGGGGAGTCGTAATCCCCTGGGCAGCGCTGCAAGCAGCGCTGCCCTGGCGGATTACATCCGCCGGGGCCATTGTGGCGGTAAACCGCCGGTCCCGGCGGTCATAATACGCCGGGATGCACCGCCAGCCTGTTGGCGGTGCTCCCGTCGTTTTGGCCCTGCCGTTGTAATACCTCCAGGGTCATAATGACCACCTAGATGTTTGCAGTTGGCAGTAGTTTTTACCTTAATATTAAAAATTCTTAAATCTTGTTCTACTATTTAAATTGTTGTCATTTTGGTGTCAAATAATTTATTAAAATGTACTTGCCTTTTCTAAATTGGAGGAAGATTTTTCTTGTGTTGTGTTTTCACTTTATTACTGACATCTGAGGTTTCTCAGGGTGAGTGGGCAGCAGCCCCAGTTGTTAGGTACCCTTCATCCATTCTCCTTTACTAGGGACTGACATGTAAATTAAAGAAGCCAATTAGGTGTAAGCCAATTCTACCATATTTTAATGAGAGGGCACAAGCACTTTATTACTAGTTAGCAGTGTTAAAGTGTGCAGAGTCGTAAAAGCCAACAAAAATGGGTTCAGACAACAGGTTTTGGGCAACCCTGCAGATAGGACAAAGTCCAACAAAGAAGAAGATAATTCATTGCATTTTAGAAAAAATTTTAGATTGTGTTTTCATTCTATTACTGTTTGAAGAGCTGCATATATACTTTCTACATTGCCTGTACATTAAGCCCGACTGCTTTGTGGCAAGCTACTAGAGAGCTGAGCACAGATTAATTTGGGATTTGCTTGTGACTTCACTCTGACTAAGATTGTGGTTGCTGCTTATGTAGGGTTTCACTGACCTCAACCAGTAACCCAATGCCCTTTAGTATTGCAACCAATTATGGCCAATGTTCTTTAACTTGCCCCCATGATATTTCGATGATACATGCTCAGGTATGCGCCAATGAATAAACAGAGTACAAAGCAGCATTTATTGATTGAAAGCAACAAAACACATAGGAAAGAGATATTAGTTCAGATGTGAATTATGGGTGGGTATAACTTGTGTAATTTCGTTTAGAGTAAACATACGGAATTACCCTAAAATTCTGCAAGGTAAGTGGAGTTATGCAAAAACGTAATTCTGCAGTTAGCCTTATTGTTTGGTGCAAAACTGGGCCCCTTGTGTCCAAAATAGCAGGGAGAACAACTGTTCACGCTTGCTAAATGTGCACTTTGGGTATGATTTTCTTCTACTTACTCACAGGAAATGGATGTGAGGATGCATTTTGCACCAAGAAAATAGCAAACAGCAGCACAAGCAGTCCTTCAAACTCAATAACTTTACTCTCACTATCATCAGTCATTCTGCATCAGGGGTAACAGAGAACTACCAAAACGACTCTGATTACTCCAGTGTAATTGAAATCTATCCCAGGCCAAATAAGAATTTGACCATAAAAACTAATTAGCAATCAATAATGGCTATATATGCAACAGCAGATGTGTTTAGGGAAGCTTTTATTTCAGTGGTGTTGAATACCTGAGACAAAGACTGTTTTGGTGGATTCAAGCCTGAATATGTGCCAGGCAGATGGCAGTTTGTTGTTGAAGACCTTCTTATATCATGTGATAATCCATGTAAATGTGAAAACATAAGTATCCTGAATGCAGAGCAACATGAATATGCATATTAAACACAGTGTTAACAGTTTCAGTCTTGTGGGACTCTGCAGGTGGTGCTTGTAAAATGATGTACATGTGCTTTGTTTGTTTGGTTGTTTTTATTACTTGCAGCTTCCAAATACCATACAACAGCTTTAATGTGCTTCATAGAAATATCACCTGCACCAGCCACCTCTTGAATGAATAATCCCAATTCTGAGTAGACAAAGTTTAGACATCCATGGTTTAACAATTGTCCATGTACATTTGTGCTATTGGCTCCTTAAGAACACAGACATTTGGCAAGAATAGAGTGCTAAGGGACCCAGGCATCTGGTCATTAAGGGGGTCATTACAACCCTGGCGGACGGTGTTAAAGCGGAGGTAAGACCGCCAACAGGCTGGCGGTCTTTTTTTTAGTATTATGACCATGGCGGTTACCGCCATGGTCATCCGCCGCTTCCCCGTTCCGCCCGCTGGGCTGGAGACCTGGGTCTCCAGCCCGGTGGCCGTGACAATACCGCCGCTGGTATTGTGACCCAGCTTACCGCCGTGGATTTCCAGTGGTAGGAACCGCCATGAAATCCATGGCGGTAAGCACTATCAGTGCCAGGGAATTCCTTCACTGGCACTGATAGGGGTCTCTCCCACCCCCCATCCCGACTCCCTCCCCTACACCCCCCACCACCCCTCCCACCCCACAAAGGTGGCAGGGCCCCCCTCCCCACCCCGACCCCTGACATTACCTGACACATACACACCCGACACACACGCAGGCACCACCAACACACATACACGCACACACACCGACATACATGCCTACATCCACACACACACTCAGACACGTACACCCACATTCACACATTCACGCACACATCCATACAGACATACAGACACACATACAGACAGACATGCACACATTTCCGAAACACGCAACACCCCGCAAGCATACACGCACTCACACACCCCCTACATACACAGACGCACACCCTCATGCACCCACACAACACACAACACCCCCCCACCCTCCTCCCCTAACGGACGATCGACTTACCTGTTCCGTCGATCCGCCGGGAGGGGACGGGAGCCATGGGGCAGCTCTGCCAACACCACACCGCCAACAGAACACCGCCGCGCAGAATCACAGGACGTGATTAGCTCGGCGGTGTTCTGTTGGCGTGGCGGTGGAGGTGGAGCAATCTCCACTTCCCCGCCACCCGCAAGTATGGCTGTTGGCGGCTCTCCGTCGTTTTTCCGACGGAGGGCAGCCAACGGTCATAATACGCCGAGCGGCAAACCGCCACTACTGGCGGTCTTCTGCACGGCGGTCCCTCGGCGGTCTTCTTAAAAGACCGCCGAGGTTGTAATGACCACCTAAATGCCTAGGCATTGCAGGTGCCTTTTGGAAATGTAGTGTGCTTAGGGAAGGTAATCATTTTAATTACACACACTTTGATAGTGTAGTGAAGTCTTAGAGTTGTGCAGGGATGAAGCTTACGTTTTGTATATTAGTTTTCATTAAATGGGTGACTCAGAGGGATGTGTGCCTCCATAGTGTAAATCATGTCTCTGAATAAACACTGGAGTGATACTATGTTGGACTTTTTTCCTTATGAAGGGTCATCCCCAGTCCCTTGTACAGTGGTATCTCTATAACCAGGACCTGTAAATGAAATACTACCAGTGGGCCTGCAGCACTACTTGCGCCAAACACTGAAGTAGTCTTTCAAACCTGTCTCAGGCCTGCTAGCGCAGGGCCTATGTGCACAGTTTTCTGCCACAGGGTCCTGGCATATAAATTTACTTGCCAGGCCCAGAACTCCCCTTTTACTACATGTAGTTGCCCCTAAGGTACGCCCTAGGTAGTCCTATGGGCAGGGTGCCATGTATGTAGAAGGCAGGACATGTGCCAGATTGTGTGGCCTGTCCTCGTAGTGACAAACAGCCTAATTTGGTGTCTCATGACTGTGAGTGCTGCCTTCTCATAGGATTGCATTGGAAATGCCTTGCCTTATGTGTAAGGGGTATTGTCTGATTTATGAGGGGTAGCATAGTCATGTTTGGTATGGTTGTGATGGTGATAATAAATGCTGCTTACTGGTGTAGGTGTATTTTTTATTATTATGACAGAAATGCCACTTCTAGAAAGTGTGCATTTCACTGTGCTTATGACTCTGGAGCTTTCCAGCTTGACTCCATCCCACGTCTCGGCAGAGTGACAGTTCGGGCTTTGTGCATACATTTCAGACAGCCTGTACCAGGGAGGGTGGAGGTGTCACAGAGGTGTATCTGCATACTGAATAGTCTTCCTGGGCTGAGAGAAGGGAGAGGCGGGCAAACCTACATTTGTAAAGGCTGTGACCTGGCCTCACACAATAGGGTCGTTTACCCCACTGATGTTTGGAGTCTGTGCTGAAGGAGAGAGGGGGCACTCCCAGAACCAGTTGTAACTGGCTGGAACCTCCTCTCCCTACCATTGCAAAACATTGTAAGGACTGAGTATAAGTAAAGGGGAATTTTCCGCACATTTTGGAGACTCTTGGAATCATCTTGGAACTCGACACAAAGGACTGGAAGGACTCACCAGGGACCGTCAAGAACTGCTGCTGTTGTGCTGACCTGTGACCTGCTTGGTCACTGTAAGGGACTTGCCACCTGCTCACATCCTCTGTGCTGGCCTGTTGTTGGGCCCCTCCCCTTGTGGCCCTTTTTCCAAAGACTTCTGTCCCCCAAGGGGCAGGGTGCTGTGGCCCCTGACTCCTACGACAATCTGCAGATACCAGGAGTGCTTCTCCCGGTATCTGGAAGTGGCGCTGTGGAGAGTGCTACTGCCACCATTGTGGTAGCACCTTGGAGAGCACTCTCCCTCTGATTGTGGCAGCAGAAAATCACAGCCGCGACACAGGCTTCATTTGTGGTTCAAGCACTTTTGAGAAAGCACCTGGTGGTGGCGGAAATCACCGCCGCAGCCCAGGGAAGCTGCTTCATCCAAGCGCGAGTGGAGCGCGCTTCCTGATGCCCCCGGGGCATGAAGAAAAATCTCTTTCTTCATAACCGGAGTAAGCATGTTCCTATGGGTGCCCCGGGGCGAGGTCTGCACTATAGAGCACCCCCCGGACACCGGAAGGCTCTGTCTTGGGCCGGAACATCGTTGGAAGCAGGGAGGAGAGGAGGACGCCTCTCCTTCGCCTGCCGAGGCCCAGAGTGCTTCAGTTTGATCTGCGGGAGGAGCGGTAGCCTCACCGGAGGCTCGCCCACACAGCAGACACCTTGTTGGCCCCTCATAGGCCAGTGCCAGTTTGGTGGTCTCCCCCCACAGCGGAGGGCCAGTGCAGGCCCAGGGTGGACCCCAAGAGATCGCTGGCCCCATGAGTGGCCTGTTACGAATCGGAGGGGGAGCATGGCACCCCCTGCACATTTTCCGGAGGGCTTTGGCCCTACTCGTGAGGCCCGGGGGGCCCCCATTGATCACAGGCCCCTGGAGGGGCCCGTCAACAGCACAGAGGAGGTGCGTGCCACCCTCCTCTGCCCAAAGGATACCAGAGGCCCCTGTTTTGCGCAGAGGGGGGCCGGGGCCCAATTCTTCGTCTTCTAGGCACTGGAGGTGCCTCCATCATTCAAACAGGTATTCCCTAAAGGGATAATGTACATTCTAAGTTCTTGCTACAGACTTTGTAAATACGTATATTGTCTACCTGGTTATGATGTGCTATGTATATGTATGCAAATGTTCCTATTATGGGCATACCATACTAATATGTTTTATGACTTGCCATATGGTTTATAATGTTCCTACTATGGCTGTTTATGATATTCTTATGACAAGTGTTTTAGTGTAATAACGTGTTTCCTGACTACTGATTATGTTGCAGAATACTGAGTAATCTGTGTGTTATATGTGACTACGGCTAGTTTGCGGAGTAACTAATGTGTAACGTTTTGACAACTGCTAAGGTAGCAGGATAATACGGATATGTGATATTTGGTCTAAAACTTGCGTTGTATACAATACAGTATATTTTCATATAACTTGGTGTTGTGTTTCCTTCGTGGTGGGGATAGTGTGTCACGTGTGTTGAGTGTGTTGTGCAAATGCTTTACACATTGCCTCTGGGATAGGCCTGACTGCTCGCGCCAAGCTACCAAGGGAGTGAGCAGGGGCTATCTTGGACATGTAACTCCCTTGCCCTGACTAGAGTGGATGGGTTCTGCCTGGCTGAGGTGCATACCCTAGCCAACCAGAAACTCCATTTCAAACATACTACTAGTGCCTTGTAGATTTAAAAGAGTTCTACAGAGGTTTTAGTAGTTATTTGGAATGGTGTATACCAGGTCAGACCCACGCCTCTAATTCAAGTCACCTTTTGAAGGCATTTAGGAGCACAAAAGGTTTAAATTGTTGAAAACTGTTGAGAGGATGAAGAGAATCAGTGAGCAGGTCGACTTTGTACCTTAAACAAAGTAATCTTGGGTTGTGATTAAGAGGTGTTGACATAGGTGGCCAGAGAACAAGCAGTGCCATTACAGATGTCTGTTGAAAAAATGGTCTGCTTAAAGAGCTCATGATCCTAGTGGCTTACATCTCTATTGTGCGCAATACATGCAAGAGGAATGTAGCAAGATGGAAAAAATTTAAAGGATGAAAAAGTGGAATTCTTGTAAAAGAAGTTGTTTTATCCACAAAAAACACCTTCAGCTCATTGCAAAATGATTTAGAGGGAGTCGATGTTTGAATAAAGGAAGGGGCATTATCAGTTGAACGTAGACTATAAAGAGTATTTACAATGTGTCAATTAAAGATGTTATTCTGGAAATTATCCTAATTTTTGCTTGATTGTAAGTCCTGGAAGCAGTCTGCTGTGCAGTCATCATTTAGTTGAAAAAACCCCAACTATATCAATGGATTTTATCTCTGCAAATTGATCAGGCAAATTAAAGTGGGGTTGGTTATTTTCCTTCCCAATTAAGACATTTCAGATACCAGCTGTTTGCATGTGGCAGTCACAGTAGTTTTATTGACAATGAGCACATTCTTGGTGGTTCCAGTAGGTTATTAGTAAATAACTGTGAACGCTTGGAGTAATGTGTCTGGTTGTATATTGACAGTTTTTAGACCAATACACCTGGGAGAACTTCACCTAAATAATGAGGTTTGAGAAATAGTTAATTCTTTATGGCAAACATGTTGACAACAGGATCTAACCATTCTGGGGTTGCTAATCTGATGTGCACATGTTCAGAATGAGGGGGTTTATCTGGTGATAAGCTGGTAAGGCCTAGGTTATCCATTGAATCTGTGATGCCTTCAGAAATGATCTTGGAAGTGTCAGTAATCCAGCTGCTGAGATTCCCTAGAAAGAAATGTCCATTTGAGAGGTATATGAGTTTCTTCGGGTTCATAACTGTTAGAAATGGGGTCTCTAGTTGGCAGAGGTATTCACCCTTGTCCGCCCTTGTCTAAGTAGGGACCGCAAGTAGTCAGAGTAAATCACACACAATCCAAATTAGCCTGTGCCCACCATCTGGTAGCTTGGCACTGAGCAGTCAGGCTCACAGTAACACAGTGAAAACACCACAGAAATACACCACACAGGTTTAGAAAAATATAGCTCAAATCTGGTTAAAATAAGGTAGAAACAATAAAGATTCAATAAACACTAGTTGAAATATCACTTTTGCAGGTCTTAAATCTTAGGAATCAACAGTTGTCTCTTGATTACTCAAAGTACCTGGTTTGCGTCAAAAATAGCACGCACGGAGACCTTAGAGAAGGAGATGCGTAGAAAAATAGGGTGTGCATCGGAATTTTACGACGGGGCACAAACAATGCGTTGTTTCTTTACATGCTGCAAGGGGCTTGCACCATTTTTCAGCACACAGTCTTGGTTCCTCACTGTAATGCGGGGATCTTTTTGGCACCCATTGACGATGTAGGAAAATCCTGGGGGAGCTGGAAGAAGTCACAGGTGTTGCTTTGCTCCAGTAGGGCGATGCATCAAAGTTTCTGTTGCACGGTAGGCCCTGCATCGATTTTCCACTTGGGGATCCGGCTGCATTGTCCACGTTTGGCTGTGCATCGATCTGGTATGTCTGTGTGTAAAATTTTCCGTCGCAAAGCAGGCACTGCATCAAATCTTCACTTGGGAAGTCGGGCTGCGTTGTTCTGGTTTGGTTGTGCGTCGATTTCTCCATCGCAAGACAGATGTGCATCATTTCCGGCAGGCTGTTAATCAATTTTCAGTGCACATGGAGTTTCCTAAAGAGATGAAGTCTGAGACTTCATAAAACAGGAGAAAAGTTCAATCCACGCCCTTGGAGAGCACTTCTCAGCAAAGTCAGAGGGTAGTGGGGCAGCAGGGCAACAGCAGAGCAGCAGTGCTTCTTAGCAAAGCAATCCAGATGAGTCCTTTCGGCAGCTGGCAGTTCCTCTTGACACGTTGCAGGTTCAGGTCCAGAAGTGTCTGAGTTGATGGAGTCAGGGTCCCCGTGTATATACCCAAAAATGCCTTTGAAGTGGGGGAGACTTCAAAGAGTGGTTTTGAAGTGCACAAGTTCCCCTTTCAGTACTGGTCTGTCTGCCAGGGTCCCATTAGGGGGTTTGACAGTCCATTGTGTGAGGGCAGGCCACTAGCCTTTGAAATGTAAGTGTCAGGCCCTCCACCCTTCCACCCCAGGAAGACCCATTCAGTATTCATATGAGTACAGGTGTAACTGAGTGTACTGTGTTTGTGGTTGTCTGGGTGAAACAAACAAGGAAGCTTTCAACCAGACTAGCCCACAAGTTGATTGGAGACAGACTGTAAGGCACATATGGATTTTAAGTGCAGAGAAGTGCCCTAAGTAGGAAGGATATTCCCAGAAGTTGGTCCCTTGCTGTCTGTGAATCTGGATTCAAGCTAGCCTGGCTGATACCCTGAAACCGGTCCCAGGATGCTTGATTCCGGTCCAGAGAGGACTTAGGGCCGTATTTATACTCCGTTTGCGCCGAATTTGCGTCGTTTTTTTCGACGCAAATTCGACGCTAAACTAACGCCAACTAACGCCATATTTATACTATGGCGTTAGAGGCGTATAGCGACAAAGTTCCCGGAATGTGCGTCATTTTTTAGCGTGAACCCCTTCCTTGCGTTAATGATATGCAAGGGAGGCGTTCCCGTCTAAAAAATGACTCCCAGGCCTTTACGTGGTATTTATACTCCCGGGCAAAAGAGACGCCCGGGAGTGGGCGTGGCTAAAAACGGCGCATTTGCGCCGCTTTTTAACGCCTGGGTCAGGCATGGCGTTAAGGGACAAGTGGGCTCAAAATGAGCCCAGAGTGCCCTCCCCTGCCCCCAGGGACCCCCCCTGCCACCCTTGCCCACCCCAGGAGGACACCCAAGGCTGGAGGGACCCACCCTAGGGACATTCAGGTAAGTTCAGGTAAGTATTTTTTTATTTTTTTTTTATAATTTTTTTTGGCATAGGGGGGCCTGATTTGTGCCCCCCTACATGCCACTATGCCCAATGACCATGCCCTGGGGACAGAAGTCCCCTGGGCATGGCCATTGGGCAAGGGGGCATGACTCCTATCTTTACAATGATAGGAGTCATGTTGATGGGGGATGGGCGTCGAAAAAAAATGGCGCAAGTCGGGTTACGACGATTTTTTCGACGTAACCTGACTTGCCCCATTTTAAGACGCCCATGCGCCATTTTCCCCCTACGCCGGCGCTGCCTGGTGTACGTGGTTTTTCTCGCGCACACCAGGCAGCGCCGGTCTGCTTGCGCCGGCTAACGCCATTCAATAAATACGGCGCCCGCATGGCGCTTCAGAATGGCGTTAGCCGGCGCAAAACTTTTTGACGCTAAACTGCGTTAGCGCAGTTTAGCGTCAAAAAGTATAAATATGGGCCTTAGTTCGGCAGTTTGGGCTGGACTTTCCCATGAGTAACAGGGCCAAGACTGATTTGCATATGGCTGGGCCCAAACTGGAGTGGCATGGTAAGCTAGAACGATTAATTAAACCCAGATCTGTGACTGGGTTGAGTGTTTGAAAAGTTTTAACACTCCGTCCATCATCCTTTTGTGTTTCTAAAGTTGCCCTAAGTGGGAAGTGTATTACCAGATGTTGGTCACTTGCTCACTGTGCCACTGGATTCAAGCTAGCCTGGCTGATGAAGGGTGATACCCTGAAACTGGTCCCAGGATGCTTGTTTCTGGTCCAATGAGGACCTGGCCTGGCAGTTTGGTCTGGACTGTTCCCATGGGGGACAGGGTCAAGACTGATTGGCATATGTCTGGGTGCAAACTAGAGGTGGCATGGTGAGCAAAAGAACAATGGATTAAATCCAGATCAGTGACTAAGGGTGAGTGTTTGAAAAGTTTTAACACACCATCCATCATCCTTTTGTGTTGCATACAGAAGAATTACAAGATACCCATAGCCTCCGCTCTGAATATTCTACAGATTTCAGAAAAGTCATATTTGCCCATTCAGGTCAGCCTATTGTGTGCTCTTGGGAGGCACTTCAAATCTCTTTCTCACATTTTCCCGGGCAGAACACAGACTGGGTGAAGCTGGAGAGTGAATGCAAAGTAGCTTCTAGGTACATGATACAGAAAAATGGTAACACTTAAAATTACTTTACCTTATTATTTATTACAAATCCGACTCTACCATTGAATTAGATGTTTAATATCTATTAGAAATAGTGGTTTAATTATTAGTCCAGCTGATCTTGTTCCCAAGATAGAGTATTAGTACTGTAATCTGTACTCTGGTTTTCAACATATTACAGCTAGACTCAGCACAGTGAAAATAGCTTGTAGGGCCTTGTCACTGTAGAGACAACATAAATGTTCTAAATGTCCCAATTTGAAATACCATGCACCCTACATTGTGGGCTAGAAGGCCTACATATGGGTGGCTTGCTTCCATTTTACTTGTCAAAAATTATTTATTTTAACAGTTGCTCTGCAGGATTTACACTGTAGCCGTCAGGCTACAATGGTAGTCCTGAAGTCATGGTTTGCTTTGTAATGCTAGTGGATGGTACAATAAGTGCTGCAGTCCACAAGTTACATTTAGGGCCGTATTTATACTTTTTGACGCTAAACTGCGCTAACGCAGTTTAGCGTCAAAAAGTTTAGCGCCGGCGCTATCAGACCGGCGCTGCCTGGTGTGCGTGGAAAAAAACCACGTACACCAGGCAGTGCCGGCGTTGGGGAAAATGGCGTTAGGGCGTCTTAAAAATGGTGCAAGTCAGGTTGACGCTAAAAAATCGCCTCCACCCGATTTGCGCCATTTTTAACGACGCCCAGATGCCATTTACATGACTCCTGTCTTAGTAAAGACAGGAGTCATGCCCCCTTGCCCAATGGCCATGCCCAGGGGACTTATGTCCCCTGGGCATGGTCATTGGGCATTGTGGCATGTAGGGGGGCACAAATCAGGCCCCCCATGCCAAAAAAAATATATTAAAAAAAAACAAATTTATACTTACCTGAACTTACCTGAATGTCCCCTGGGTGGGTCCCTCCATCCTTGGGTGTCCTCCTGGGGTGGGCAAGGGTGGCAGGGGGGTCCCTGGGGGCATGGGAGGGCAGCTGTGGGCTCATTTTGAGCCCACAGGTCCCTTAACGCCTGCCCTGACCCAGGCGTTAAAAAGAGGCGCAAATGCGGTTTTTTTTGACCCGACCACTCCCGGGCGTGATTTTTGCCCGGGAGTATAAATACGACGCATTTGCGTCGCAGTCATTTTTTGGGACGGGAACGCCTACCTTGCATCTCATTAACGCAAGGAAGGCGTTCACGCAAATAAATGACGCTCTTTACTCATACTTTGGCGCTAGACGCGTCTAACGCCAAAGTATAAATATGGCGTTAGTTTTGCACCGAATTTGCGTCGAAAAAAACGACGCAAATTTGGCGCAACTGAGTATAAATATGCCCCTAAATGTTTCATGGCATTGATGCATTTCTATGTCATATATTATGGGATTATAGAAATGTTAAATATGCCTATCAGAGATCAGTCAATTTCTACATGTTTTAGTGGCCATAGCACATACACTGGGTGTTGTACAGAAATGACCCAGTGAGCACAGACTGAAAACTAGCAATACAATGCCGCAAAAATTGGAGGTGCCACTCAAAAAGAGGGATTTTCTCACACAGATGTATTAAAATAGTATGGTGTGGCATGAAGTCCTAGTGCCATAGGAGTCCATTAACAAGCATGGGACAAGTGGAATATTGAGTGATAATCCTATGTGTAAAATATACAATTAACGAGAAATTATACACTTTGCAGAGCCCTCGGTCCTCAGGTCACCTGTTTCAAGTTGACGTTTACACTGGAGGGTATGCCTCAATCACAAAGCTCAAGCAACTAACCGCAGGGGCAACTTTACTCTTTATCCCAACATTCAACATTGCGTTAAATTGGCTTTTTTAGCACCAAAGTAGTGGAAATCAATATCAGCACACTAGTCTTGCTGAAATTAGCACTTCACACTATATTTTATCCTGTTTATGAAACACAGCAAATTTTCATGCAGTTCTGCGTAGATGTAAATGTGGAACCACTGGCACTGGGTCTACCTACAGAGACAGACAAACAACTGCATGCAAAGGGACAGGAAACAAACAAAGGGGGTCATTCCAACTTGGGCGGGCGGCGGAGGCTGCCCGCCAAAGTTCCCCCGCCAGAAGACCGCACCGCGGTCAAATGACCGCGGCGGTCATTCTGACTTTCCCGCTGGGCGGGCGGGTGACCGCCAAAAGGCCGCCCGCCCGCCCAGCGGGAAAGACCCAGCAACGATGAAGCCGGCTCCAAATGGAGCCGGCGGAGTTGCTGGGGTGCGACGGGTGCAGTGGCACCCGGCGCGATTTTCAGTGTCTGCTAAGCAGACACTGAAAATCATTATGGGGCCCTGTTAGGGGGCCCCTGCACTGCCCATGCCAGTGGCATGGGCAGTGCAGGGGCCCGCAGGGGCCCCACAACACCCGTTCCCGCCATCCTGTTCCTGGCGGTAAGAACCGCCAGAACAGGGTGGCGGGAAGGGGGTCGGAATCCCCATGGCGGCGTTGCTTGCAGCGCCGCCATGGAGGATTCCTATGGCCAGGGGAAAACAGGCGGGAAACCGCCGGTTTCCCTTTTCTGACCGCGGCTTTACCGCCGCGGTCAGAATTGGCCAGGAAGCACCGCCAGCCTGTTGGCGGTGCTTCCGCGGTCGTTGGCCCTGGCGGTCCATGACCGCCAGGGTCAGAATGACCCCCAAAGGCTTGGTGGGCACTTGTAAGCAGGGACAGGAAAACAATGACACTTGTCCTTGTAATGATGAATACCCTGAAACCATGTAAAGGAATTCTCAGGCAAAGGTTTAGGGATTACACTGATTCTGAGAAACAGAAACATGTTTCTGCATTTGGGAACTGACACCAGGACAAAGAATATGCGGTGGCAGACAGAGAGTGAAGCAAGGGCAGGGGGACACCAGGACATGGAAAAAAACGTCTGGAAAAAACACCTTTCATCGGATAAGGACTACATGGAAACTGTAACAGCAAAAACACTGACACTGCAACAGCACTGAGACAGAGGATATGGGCCCTCATTACAACCCTGGAGGGTCGGTGTTAAAGCAGCGGTAATACCGCCAACAGGCCAGTGAAAAAAAAAATGGAATCACAACCATGGCGGAAACCGCCAACATAGACAGCCACTTTAACACTCCGACCGCCACGGCGGTAGAAACAAACACCGCGGCGGTAACCGCCAACAGACAGGCGGAGGACAAAGTACCGCCCACCCTATCACAACAGGCCTATCCGCCACCCTTTTCCGGGGCGGAACCAACGCTATAGAAAGCACGGCGGAAACAGTAAACAGAAGGCAAAACACTCACCTCTCGACACCCAACGAGGAACCAGGACGCCATGGAGCCTGAACTACAGGTCCTGCCTATGCTGCTCTTCCTCCTGCTCTATCAGGAACAGGACAGACGCTGTCGACGACCACAGTGAGTATGGACCTACAACACAGGGGAGGGGGGTGTTAAAAGAGAGTGACACACACACGCAACATGCAATACCTCCACCCCCACCCTCACCCACAACAACATAAACACAAATACATGCAGCAACAGTACATATACACCCCCAACCCCTCGGTAGAACGCAAGGACAAAATTAAATGATTGTAACGATTGAAATCATGAAAAACCTGATAGTCAAAATTATAAATTCAGTATATACAAATATGTACACCAACTACACAAGTCCGGATGTACCAATCATTGTCCGTGGACCACTGGTCCCAAAATGCATGGGCGAGGACCACACAAGATACCTGACTGGAAAAGGAGGGAACACTTCTGGGGCATCAGATCGAAAATAAACAGGCACCTCAGGGGAAGGGGGGTGGGCACCTCAGTCAAATGAACGCACGACGCCAGTGCTGCACGAGGGGGCTCCATGCCCATTGCTGTATCCTGCGGAGTGCAAAGCCACAGTCTCTCAAGTCTCTCCAGTGGGTGGGATGCCCACTGCTTTATCCTGGGGAGTGCAAAGCCACAGTCTCTCAAGTGGATTTGATTATCCACTGGTTCTGGAGGGGACCTGGTGCCCAGAGTGCTTCATCCTGCCAAGGACAGAGGTAGTGGATGTATGTCTCCACTGATTCTGGAGGGGGCATGGTGCCCAGAGTGCTTCATCCTGCCAAGGACTGAGGTAGTGGATGTATGTCTCCACTGGTTCTGGAGGGGAAATGGTGCCCAGAGTGCTTCATCTTGCCAAGGACTGAGGTAGTGGATGTCATTCTCCACTGGTTCTGGAGGGAGCATGTTGCCCAGAGTGCTTCATCTTTCCAAGGACTGAGGTAGTGGATGTATGTCTCCACTGGTTCTGGAGGGGGCATGGTGCCCAGAGTGCTTCATCCTGCCAAGGACTGAGGTAGTGGATGTCATTCTCCACTGGTTCTGGAGGGGGCATGGTGCCCAGAGTGCTTCATCCTGCCAAGGACTGAGGTAGTGGATGTCATTCTCCACTGGTTCTGGAGGGGGCATGGTGCCCAGAGTGCTTCGTCCTGCCAAGGACTGAGGTAGTGGATGTCATTCTCCACTGGTTCTGGAGGGGGCCTGGTGCCCAGAGTGCTTCATCCTGCCAAGGACTGAGGTAGTGGATGTATGTCTCCACTAGTTCTGGAGGGGGCATGGTGCCCAGAGTGCTTCATCCAGCCAAGGACTGACGTAGTGGATGTATTTCCCCACTGGTTCTGGAGGGGTCCTGGTGCCCAGATTGCTTCATTCTGCCAAGGACTGAGGTTGTGGATGTCATTTCCCACTGGTTCTGGAGGTGTCATGGTGCCCAGAATGCTTCACGTGCAGTGTGGCCGGTACCATTCCCTCACCTGTGTGTGTGTGCCACGAGATTGCCGAGGAACAGGTAGCATGATACGCCATGGAGGCAGTGACATACCCCACACTGCTGCGGCTTCGCCTTCCACCTGCAGGTGCAAACACTGATGGAAGTCATGCCTCATGGAAGCTGGCCAGGGTCCAGGAAGTCTTCTCCAGCCTCGGATGACTGACCACTGGGGATGGGAGCCATGTCAGCGGTGGTGCCACTGTCCGAGCACGTCATGGGCTGGTGGCGGGGCTTGCGGCGTTGTCTGTGGCGGCGGTGCTGGCGGTGGTGCATGGGTCAGCACCTGCTGAGGGACACAGCAGGACGTCTCCTGCAGCCTCGGATGGCTGCCCACTGGGGAAGATGCTGGGGACTGTCGCTAAGGCTGCAGACGTGCCGGTGGCTGTGCAGGTTGCTGTGCAGGTGGCGTGGTGGTGCTGGTGGCGGAGCTGGTGGCGGGGCAGGTTGTGGTGTTCGCCACCGTACAGGTTGGTTTTGTCGTTGACAGAAGGGGTGAAACTGGTCCCTCAGTTGGTGTCACTGTGCCCTCTCCTGACCTGCTCTTCTGCTTTTGTCCCTTCCCCACCTTTGATGGTGCCGCAGGTGTCTTGCCACTATCCCCTTTTGTTTTTGCAGAGCCCTTGGTGGCTGGTAGGTGCGGCTTCTCCCTCCGGGATGTGGCCACCTTCTTCACCTTGGCAGGTACGGAATGTCCTTGCCCTCGCTACGTGGCACACTGGCAGCCCTGATGGGTGGCGCACTCAATGACCCCACAGTTGCTGGCACCACTGTGCCTGGGGATTTGGTGGCTGAGGTGCTGGGCTAGGCCCTGGAAATCCTGGCCCTAGGGGAAGGATGGTGGGGGGAAGGTGAAGGGAAGAGGTCAAGGTTTGCCTGGAAAAGCTTTTTAGACACACTGGGATGGGAAGATGGAGTGGGTTTGGGAGTGGAGGAAGAGGTAGTGGTTGTAGGAGGTGTACGTTTGCTGGATTTGGGTGAAGGTGCATGGGCCAGAGGCTGTTGTGAGGTGGATAGCTGTTGGGTGGGTGTGTGCCTGGGTTTGTGTACTTTAGGAGGAGGGCTCCCAGACACACTGGCAGAGGATACCGGAGATGTGTGAATGGTAATGGGGGTGGTGAATGCACGTGAGCGGTGTGTGGAGATGAGCGTGCTGGTGATGGAGGTACTGGCTGAGGATGTAGTGCATCAGGTGTGAGTGGAGATGAGACAGGGAGGGAGGAGGAGGACGTGGAGGAGGGGGACACAGTGGAGGCAGTGGCTGTTGCTGTGTGTGCATGGGCATGGTGCTTCTGTGAGTGCTTGTGGGATGTGTGGTGCTTATGTTTGCCATGTCCACTCTTGTGTGTTGATGAGTGTGCACGCTGGTCTGATGGTGTGCTTGGGATAGGCTGAGGTACAGGGGATTGGGTCTAGGTAGTGGAAGTTGGAGGGGGTAGGCTGGACACAGGGACAATGGCTGCCATCAGTGCTGAGGCCAGAGCCTGAAATGCTCTCTGTTAGGCCACCTGCCCAGAATGAATGCCTTCCAGGTATGCATTTGTTTCTTGAAAATGCCTCTCAACACCCTGGATGCATTCAAAATGGTAGATTGCCCAACAATGAGGGATCTCAGGAGGTCAATAGCCTCCTCACTGAGGGCAGCAGGGCTGACTGGGGCAGGACCTGAGGTGCCTGGGGTGAAGGAGGTGCCCACCCTCCTGGGTGAGCGAGCACGGTACACACGCTGAGGGGCTGCTGGGATGGCGGTGCTGATAGGGAGGGTGCCGGCTGTACCTGTTGGTGCAGTGGGCACAGAGGTGCCCGCCACAGCAAGGGAGCTCCCATCATAGAAGAAGTCACTGTCACTTGTGTATGCTCCTGTCCCCGTCGTGGAGCTCCCCTCGCCCTCCGTCCCACTGGTGGTTTTCCGACTCCATTGCTTCACCCTCCAGTGCCAAGTGGGTTGCAGCTCCCTCCTGCTCTGGTGCCACTGCTCCTCCGCCTGATGATGCTATTGTACACAAGAACAGGGAGACAACAAAAAGGTGGTGGAAAGACAGAAGAAAAACATGCTCAGTGCATGCAACACCACTACCATTGGCGGACTCAACACATAGGGAGCAGCCCTCAGCACTACACCATGCACTAACAGTTACTAGAAAATTTAAATGCCCATGGGATACGAGGCCTAAACCCAATTGTTGCACACCTGGAAGTCACAGGAGCCTGACTAGGTGTATATGGCTCTTATCACTAGTGGGGTTGGGGTGCCACAGAGCCTGCCTCACAAGGGACCTTGCCTACCAAGTTCGCCCTGGCCTAGGGGAACCCACTGCCCACCTCCCCCACCCAGACACCTCGTAATGCGTGCAGAGTCAGCTGAATGAAGGTGTACTCACCCCCTTGTGGCTGCTGTTATGCCCTCAAGCGCCCATCCAACTCCGGAGAGGCCACCGCCAGGATCTGGTACATCAGGGGGTTCATGGTGCGACGGGCACCCCTTCCACATTGGGAGGCCATCCCCAACTGGGCCTCTGCCGTCTTCTTGCTCCAACGGCACAGGTCCTCCCATCTTTTACGGCAGTGGGTGCTCTGTCTGTGGTAGACCCCCAGGGTCCGGACATCCTTGGCAATGGCACACCAAATACCCTTCTTCTGGTGGGCGCTGACCTAGAAGAATGGTACAGGGGGAAAGGAAATTACTCACCCATCCGGACCGTCATACTCATTGCCCCTCAGTTCCCACCCATGCCCTGACGCACACACACTCACCATCCGCACATGCAGGCCTCAACCCCCCCATGTATCTTCCATCAACACCACTCAAAACAGGCATTGCCCACGCAGCATGCTCACAGTGTACTCACCTGTTTGTCTGGAGGAACGCACAGGTGTGTGTCCTGGGGGAGGACCCCATCCACTAGTTTCTCCAACTCCTCCGAAGTGAAGGCAGAGGCCCTTTCCTCAGACACTGTAGCCATCGTCGCTTCTAGACACAGGTCACAGCAGCACTTGCAGTGTAGGTCCTCTCCTGTGAAGGTCAGGTATCAAGTGAGTGAACAAACAGAAAATGGCGGTCACCACCGGCGTACATCGTCATTGGCTCCTGGGACCCATAGGGCCCAATGTTAACAAATGCAGAATTGCGCCGCAGTCTTCGACCGCCCACTGCGACGGTGTACAACGCCAGCGCAGTTACCTCAATTCCCCTTGTCCCACCTTACAGGTCAGGCAGCCGCCATTTCAGGGGGCCACATGGGATGGATAAAAACTGCGTCACACCTATCTAGGCTGGGAATACAGACAGATACCGGCACATTGCAAATTACAAACGTTTCTGCAAATAACACATTGTGATACTTCAGTGTTGGATGACTCTCTGCCCGCTGTTCTCCTCCATAGGGCACATCTGCGGGGCAGGTGATGAGATGGTGGCATCCTCCGGTGTACAGACCCCTGGTGGACCTGTCGACAATGGAAGAGAGACACATCATAATCACCAACAGACTTGATTGTGCAACAATCCTGGAGCTGTGTGCCCAGTTGGAGCCAGGCCTGATTTCAGCTATCCGCCATCCCACAGGAATCCCCCCTCTAGTGCAGGTCCTGTCTGTACTCCATTTCCTGGCCAGTGGGTCTTTTCAAACAACAGTGGCCATGGCATCAGGGATATCCCAAAGCAAAAACAACAAGTGACGGACGGAATGCTGAACATTGTCAAACATTCACCCCCAGTACAGTGATCCAGCCAATGTTCTCTAACATGTTGTCCAAAGTGTTATCTGTCCTGCTGAAACACACACGCAGCTACATCGTTTTCCCTCAGGTGGAGGATTTGCCCACAGTGAAATGTGACTTCTATGCCCTGGGACATATCCCCAACATCATTGGTGCCATTGATGGTACACATGTGGCATTTGTACACCCCTGCAGGAATGAGCAGGTGAACAGAAACCAGAAAAGCTACCATTCGATGATTGTGCAGATGGTGTGTTTGGCAGACCAGTTCATCTCCCATGTCAATGCCAAGAATCCTGGCTCTGTGCATGACGCTTACATTTTGTGGAATAGCAGCATCCCTTATGTGATGGGGCAAGTAAAGAGGCACCGTGTGTGGCTAATAGGTGAGGCCAAGATCCCAATACAGTTCACATAGGTGTCTGGGTACGGGGTTGTCCCTAAGGGGTAGTGTGTGTCTAACAGTTGTCCCTCAACATTTGCAGGTGACTCTGGTTACCTCAACCTGTCATGGCTACTGACCCCAGTGAGGAATCCAAGGACACGGGCAGAGGAACGCTACAATGAGACACATGGACGAACTAGGAGGATTATAGAACGCACCTTCAGCCTCCTGAAGGTCAGATTCTGGTGCCTCCATCTGACAGGTGGATCCCTATACTACTCACCAAAGAAGGTGTGCCAGATAATAATGGCCTGCTGTGTGCTGCACAACCTGGCTTTGCTACGGCATGTGCCTTTTCTGCAGGAGGATGGGCCAGATGGTGGTTTTATGGCCGATGTGGAGCCTGTGGACAGTATAGAAGAGGAGGCAGAAGAAGAGGATATCGACAACCAAAATAATATCATCATGCAATACTTCCAGTGAGACACAGGTAAGAAGATGTAACTGCTTCCCACATCTAATACTATTGTTGGAGCTAGCATAAGTCTGTCATTTTCACTCAGTGTATGGACACTGACTTGTCACTTTGACTTTCCATTTCACAGATCTGGGTCCCACTTTGTGCCCTCTGCTATGCTTACTGCTGGCCTACAGCTGTGTTAGATTGGTATGTGAATAAGTAAATTGACATTGCTGTATTCCATTGATATTGCAATATCACATTTGTGAAAGCACAGACTGACTGCAGATTGTTTTGTTATTGAAGTGTATTTATTTCTGTGTAAATAAGTGGAGGGGGTTGTAAAATGGGCTGGGGTGATGGTGGAGGAATGTCCATGGCAGAGTCCAGTCTATTTGTTTCACAGGTGCATTGTCCAAAGGGGCATAGGAAGTGGAGCAATGGCAGTTTAAGGTGGACAGGGTGACATAGTGGGATAGAAGGGGGGTCTTATTTCCTGGTGGGGGTCTTGGCAATGTTCTCTGTCTTGTTCCTGGATCTCAGGGACCATTTGCGGGGTGGTTCTCCATCTGCAGGGGGTGGGGTGCTGGTGGCCGGTTGTTCCTGTGGCGGTGCCTCCTGTCCACTAGCACCTGGTCATCGTCCAGGCTAGTGTCAGGGGCACGTTGGTGTGCCACTGTGTCCAACCTGGTGTTGAGAAGGTCTGCAACACCCCTGCAATGGTGACCAGGGTAGTGTTGATGGACTTCAAGTCCTCCCTGATCCCCAGGTAGTGTTCCTCCTGCAGCCGCTGGGTCTCCTGAAACTTGGCCAGTACCATGCACATTGTCTCCTGGGAATGGTGGTAAGCTCCCATGATATTGGAGAGTGCCTCATGGAGAGTGGGTTCCCTGGGCCTGTCCTCCCCCTGTCGCACAGCAGTCCTCCCAGCTTCCCTGTTATCCTGTGCCTCTGTCCCCTGAACCGTGTGCCCACTGCCACTGCCCCCAGGTCCCTCATCGTCCTGTGTTAGTGAGGTTGCCTGGGTTCCCTGTAGTGGTGGACACACTGCTGATTGACGTGTCCTGGGGACAGAGGGATGGGCCCACTGGGTAGGTGCTGTGGTGGTGTTTCCTGAGGGGGGAGGTTCAGTGGTGGTTTGTGACTGTGTCAGGGGAACCGACTGTCGCGAGGTCCCTGATGGGCCAGGCTGGCCATCTTGATCCAGGCGTGCAGAGCTGCTGTCATCACTGTGGGCCTTTTCTGTGGGGGGACTGGATATATCTGGCACCTCCTGTCTGGTGACGGTGGGTAGGGGTCCTGTTGGGGTGTAAATGCATAGTTATTGTATCTGTGTGTGCCATCTTGTGCAATGGGTGAGGTTCCCCCTACTCCTGTGCTTGCATTATTGCCGTAGCCCGTGTGCGATTGGTTATTTTGGGGCATGAGTGTATTTCTCTACTGGACATGCTTTGGTGATGGGTGTCCATGCATTGGTGTTACATGCAAGGCTTGGTTTTGGGATGTGTGGGTTGTGTTAGTGGGGTATCTGTGGGTTGATGGGGTGATGGGTGTGAGGGCAAGGGTGGCGGTATATGATGGCATGCAGGTGGAGGGATAAAGTAGTAAAGATTTGCCTTACCAAAGTCCAGTCCTCCTACTACTCCTGCGAGGCCCTCAGGATGCATGATCGCCAAGACTTGCTCCTCCTATGTTGTTAGTTGTGGGGGAAGAGGTGGGGGTCCACCTCCAGTCCTATGTACAGCAAGCTGGTGCCTGGATACCATGGAACGTACCTTCCCCCGTAGGTCATTCCACCTCTTCCTGATGTCATCCTGTGTTCTTGGATGCTGTCCCACTGCGTTAACCCTGTCGACAATTCTGCGCCATAGCTCCATCTTCCTTGCAATGGATGTCTGCTGCACCTGTGATCCAAATAGCTGTGGCTCTACTCGGACGATTTCCTCCACCATGACCCTGAGCTCCTCCTCAGAGAACCTGGGGTGTCTTTGAGGTGCCATGATGTGGTGTGGGTGATGTGTCAGGTGGTGTCGGTTATGATGTGTGAGGGGATGTGTTGGTGTGTGTTGTTTGAGGTGTGTGGATGTTGTGTAAGTGATGGTGTTGTGTGTCTGTGGATGTTGGTGTTGTTTTAGGTAGTCTCTCTCTCTGGCCTTCTTTCAAATTTTTGGTTGTAATGGTGTGTGGGTGATTTGGGTGTGTGCTTTATATTGGATTGGGTGTGTGTGTATGTGTATCAGGTGTGTCTATTTCAAATTGTCCAATATGGCTGTGTTTTTTTAGTGTGTGTGTATTTTGAGTGCAGCGGTGTGTACCGCCAATGGTTTACCGCGGTTAAATGACCGCCGCGTTGATTTGTGGGTCGTTATAGTGTGGGTGTATTCTTGCTGGTGTGACGGTGTAGGTTTTGGTATTGGCAGTTTATCACTGACCTTTGGTGTGGTGGACTTGTGTGGGTGTCTGTATTGTGGCGGATTACGAGATGTGGGTCGTAATACCTGTAGCGGAATTCCGCGGCCGCAGCGGTATGTTGGCGGTCTTCTGCACGGCGGAAAGCAGGATTTACTGCCAGGGTTGTAATGAGGGCCATTGTCAGTAAGGATTGGGAAACTGAATCTGTGGTGTGTGGAGGCAAATACATGGGTACTTTGAATGTACTAAAACCATGTAAAAGTTGAATGAGTGAATGTTTGCATAACGTTTTTGCATAAAGCTTAAACAACTGGGAATTGCTCTGGGAAACATTACCACCAGTCGGGGTTTGCCCATTGTGTCTCTTAATGCAGAGCCTTGCTTTATGCAAATGTGTACTGATCTTGCTCCTCATTTGAACAGTCCTTTGCAAACTGCCATCATTGTTCATGCAATTTGCCACTGTAGTCAGAGTCCGCCTCGTGCCAACCTTTCCTGACCCTGCTGGGAATAGTCCATTCCAAACTGCCAGGCAAGGACCCCTCCTGAGGGGGACACAAGGAGTCCCAGACCAGTTTCGATCTTATGAGACATCATCATTTTCATATTCGAGGTAATGCTCTATGTGGCCAAGGGTATGCTAAGTCGTGGGTCCTTTGTTCTCTGTGCCATAGTATCCATGCTATACCTCACTGAATTGGCTTACTTTGATTACATGGTACAGGGCATGGAAAGGGTTGGGTCTATGATGGGAAATGCATGTATTTAGGATAGGCAACAGGTACCCTAAAATGACCACGCCCACTTCCCGGAACAGGACGGTGACTACACCTGTGTATACTTTGAAACGTGCACAAACAATCTGCCAGTGGTTCTGTGTCAGGGTAGACCAATTTCGGAGAGAGAGGCGCACATATTCTAGGACGCTGAGACACCCTCACTGATGATGGGAATATGCTGCAACTAGCCAGGCACTGAATACAGAAAGAGTGAATTAAGAAAAACATTGATTGACATTGACAGTGGTAAGGGCGTTCAAGCAGGGGCTGGCGATAAACTCACAAAGGGGTACGTAATAGACCTACGCTTGGTCAGGGAAACATACCATCTTGATCTCACCGTTTGAAGTGATCACATTTATGCTCAAGTCCAAGAGCACACATCTCTAAGCATTAGCTGTGAAGAGAGAACATTTTTTTCTCTGCCAAGTCAGAAAACCAATTGAGACGCCTTCTCACACACCAACAGTTTTGATAAATCAGATGTCACTGAAGCTGTACAGTAAAGCAAACACAAAACATCATTCCTCGTTGCGTGTAGTCTTCGTGGCATCCATTTATCGTAGTATCTTGCATTGCTTTTGTGATGACATAAACAGTGCATTTATAATACACCGTGTAGCACATTGGTGTAAGCTAAGACTACTGGAGAACCGTGAATGTTCATTCTTAAAGCCTTCCAAAAGTAAAAGCATGTATTCCACCCTTCAATGGATTTTATATATAGTTTTTTCGGTTGACTTCCGCGCCTGAAGTTCATTGGAGCAAACCTATGGGTCAAGGCTTGCAAACTCGCCACTGACTTTCAGATTGTAAGAAACACAGTTGCGACTTCGGTTTGATTCGTCATTTTTGCAGCAACTCAGAAACAAGACTAGAACGACACCTTTTTTTTTTTTTAAATGACTGTCCACAAGGTTTTTACTAAATTTGTGTGAAGTGTTTGAATAATCAGCATACGCCAAAGGTGCACCTGTAACATCTTGAAAGAAAACATGGCTTCCAGGTGCACTTACTGTGCGGACAATGACGACACAAATTCTCCTACCTGCAGCTTCAAAAGCCATGTCGAATTCATTCTGAAAATCTGAAGTGTTGCAGATTTTGAATCAACAAATATTATTTTTTGAGGTAGTTTCTAATACTTTAGTACATTCAGCTACTTTACCACTCGTCCTCATCTCCTTGCACTTACTGAAATAGAAATGTTAACTGGGTGGATGAGCATTTCCACGCATCTGTGTTTCTGGTCAGCACTCTTCATTCTTTGAAATAGAAAATCAGTTTTAAGAGAGGAAATCAACGTTTATTAAAAGAAAACCTATAGCCACAACAGTTCACTGATAATTGAGCACATAAATATTAAGAACTGAGCTTTTCCATTATTAATAGCACTTACTATTTGTTGGCGTGTTAATCTTTTTTACATGGCAAAACTACTTTTTAAGAAAATATCCCTTTCATTTTACACCAAATGGACATTTTAAGTCCACTCTGAAATTTAAATAAATCATGCAAATGAGTTATTTAGCTGTAGACATCCTCGAGACATCTCTTTTTCGTTCTTCGATTGAGTGCCTATTAAAACTCTTACCATCGATGAGTGTCTACAACCTAAGAGGCCATTCAGATTTTTATGGTTATTTTCTCTGTTCTGGTTTAGCCAATTTGACATCATAAGGAAGGCTTAGGAATACGTTTTTTGAATCATGTTTAAGTACTTCAAAATCTTATTGGCTACAAAGCCTACTTCTGGAAATACCTACCTTCAACCCATTTGATATGCTACATTTCTGCCCGGAGCTGCCTTCCCCTTCCCTGTGGAAATCAGACCCACACTTTACCATGCAAACATTCGGATGAATTCTTAAAACTCATATTTCCAGACTTTATCGGACTCTGAGTCTCCGATATAACAGTTGTTAGACTACCTCTATCTTATAGCTGATGCAGTTAGCTGTTGGGCCTCAGTCTCCCTCCCCAGTTGACACTCCTTTGACCTGCTCTCTCCTGTTTCTCTACTAGACCTCTTCTCTCCGGTCTGACAGGCTTCTGCTCTCTTTTGACACCCAGCCTCCCACTTGTTCCCATGGGCCTTCCCTATTCTTGCACCCACCCTATTCATGCCCACTTCTTACTTGCGTCTACTTCTCAACAACTCTCTTGCTCCATTAACACTCTCTCACCGTATACCAGCTCTTTTCACTTCTTTTTATTGTGTATCCTCTCTTCCTTTCTCTCACCATTCACACTCTTTCACACTATACTGACTATGTTATCGTTATACTCACCCCTTACTGACTCCTATACTTACTTTCCTCACCTTATATTGGCTCCTTTATAACTCCTACGTTCCTTGTTCACTCGTGCTGATCCTTAACTCCTTCTACCATATGTCCAGTCTTGTCTTTTCCTTCTGTGTCCCTCACCATCTCTTCACTTACCTTTGCACCCATAAGTGCACCTGTCTAAACCACTCTCTGCACCCTTCCCCTAACCCTTTCTCTACTTCCTACTATGTCCTTCTTTCCTTTATACTTCCTTCCACCATTTTGCTTCAAACTCACACCGAATTACTTATTTTTGTTCAAGTTTAATTGTAAGATATTTGTAGCAGTTACTATGAAAAATGCATATATTCCACGCTGTGTCTTTGCTCTATATAAAACTGAAGGATTAAATACATTCTTCAAATACATAAACACATTAATATTCAAATGTGGCACGTTTTGGTTCATAGGTGGATCTAATCAATTTTAATCCAACTATTTAATGAGAACAATCAAGGGACAGACAATTGTCAATTAAGGCCCTATTTAGAGAAGGTACAAGTTTTGTCCAGATGGAATACCAAAACTGGACAGGTTTCAATGTACTACATCTACAAAGTAAGAGATTCCCATTCCCTTATGACATATAGAAACCGTTGTAGCTTGTGAGGCAACTAATTGTCTTCCAAGGTTTGTATTCTCCACCATTGTAAAATCTGATAGTCAGCTACCCCAAGCGCTAAAGCCATAAGTGGCAGTCGACATGCTCTAACAGTTGTATATTGTAAGCATCCCTATGATTGGTCTAGACCCTACTTTTGGGGCAAACCTGATGACTGATTTAGCCATCTTTTTAGCTGATGGGGCTTAAGCCAGATTTGAGGCACCCACTTCCCTTGGCTATCAAATAACACCCTTTAATAAGAAAACGTAGATATTATGTTGAGCACAGTATTTTTACAACAAACTTCCTTGTTTTAGGAATGTCCTTCCTAAAGGTCGTAATATAGGTCTTTGTTAAACTAACTTTTGCATTTCTCTACTCCAGACACATAGTAAATGAGTTTTAGAAATTGTGTGCCTGGTTGGCAGGGTGTGCTCCCTGTCCAAGGAGGAACGACAATCCTAGTCTGGTTAAGTCTGATACACACCATAAATTAACCTGTGCTCAGCCTCTAGTAGCTTGACACAGAGCAGTCAGACTTAACTTAAGAGGGAATATGTAAAGCATTTAAAACAGTAAAACAGTTAAAATACCAAAATAAAAGATACCATATCTGGTAAGAAAAATAGACCTTAATTTTATAAACAAAGTAAGACCAAAACAACAAAAATCTAATACATAAAAGTCAAGATATGAATTCCTAAAGAATTATCTTAGTTGAAGTGCTTAGCAGCATTAGCGCCAACCTAGCCTATCTGGTTTCGCTAGATCAGTTCAAATCTGAAACATCAGGCCCACAGCAATGGGTTGGCATCATCCTGAAGATGTTGGTGATGCATCGGCTCCTGGCCGCAGAAAGTCAGAGATGCGTCGGGAATGGAGGTGATGCATCTTGCAGTTGGCAATGCAGTGCTCCAGATCCTTGCAGCAGCGGCAGTGTGCCAGCATCAACAGACATGTGGTGCCCTTGATCTTTGCAAACAAACACAAATGATGGATGGAATGCAGAACAAATCGAACATTCACCCCCAGTCACAGATCTGGGTTTAATCCATCAATTCTTTTGCACACTACGTAAAGCTTTTTGCAAACATTAATAAAACATATAGTAAGAAAATAATAAATAATTCAGATAAAACAAATATGCTCCTTCTGACAAAACAATTAAAAGTGTCTAGAATTATCAATTAGTCAAATAATATATTTAGCAATTAATTAAAAAATAATTTAATTTTGAGATCTTTCCACCCTATTTCTCTACAGAACCAACAACACAATACTAAAATATAAATTACTGACAAAATAATTAAAATTTAAATATATATTACAATTTAATATGTAAACCAAAATGAATAAATTAAACATAAACAGTAAAACAATTTAACAATTGATATTCAATTAAATAATTAGTTTAAAATAAAAATGTAATTACATTACAATTAAATTAATTACAATTTCCCTGCAAACCCAATAACCTGTTACTAAATTATAAATTACTAATTAACTTTCAAAACCTGAGAGTAAACCGAAATTAAGAGGAGGTGCAGTAGTTTTTCTTTTATTGTAGAAGGAAAATAAGAGATGCAGAAGAGGAGCCAGGGAGAGAAACAAGGAACAGATATGTGTGACAAGGATGTGTTCCATTTTAGAATATCTATTTAACCGTTATGCTTACCTTCGAATTAGTCAGTTGCTGGGGTCGCTACTGTGGCACATGATGTTGTGTGTGTGCTCCACAATAAACAGTCTTGTTTTGCATCCCTTATGTGCAAATTTGCTTACCTCATGTTGGTGACAAGATACTGAGCTGCAGTACACTAGACAAATCACCTCACACCACAGAGATATTTCTGACTGCTTGTAGCTTTTGGGTCGATCACAAACACTTCAGTTTTGGATTTCCTCAAGAGCCCTAGTGAGGTGAATACCTGTAGCACTTTTTTCCTCACATGTCGGCATTCATATTTTCAGCTTTTTGGCATCGGATTATTGCGGTACACAGCACATGGCTTAGCTGTAATGGAACATTCCTGGAATGAAATGCTGCGCTGGATTCACAGGTGCCACTTCCACTACTTACAGAAGGTGACATGAAGAAGAAGCCATCTGGTGCTTATGTAACTTGTGTACGGCCTTCATGGAAAATACAAGTTAATGTGAATCCACTCAGACTATCATGTTTGTTCACTCACCTTGATAGTCTAGAAATTGTTACCCTCATGTGGTCAGTCACGACCTGGAAAAATTAAAGGTGATCACTGCAGTAAATAATTCTTTGTGGTAAAACTTCGTGTTATCTCAATAAATAATTCTTGCATGTCAAATATTGCTCATGGAGGATCACAAGCACCCCCATATCATTATTGTGTGATTCAACGTTTACATCAGACACCAACATGCAAATGAAACCATTGATTCCTATGTTAATAGTTATTCCAGCTAACTGTGGTTTTGCTGTTAACACTGATACATATATGAAGGATCAAATAATTATAGGGTATTTCAACAAAAAATTGAAGAACAAGTTCTAAAACCAAGGCATCCATCGTAGAAAGAAACTATAGACAATACCAAGAGTGTTGAAAGGTTGATAGCTTCCCTTCAAATATTAAATGTGGACCCTTCTTTAATAGACGTAGCCTTTGTCACAAAAACCTGGAATGAAAGGAACAAAAAATGAGAAGGCTAAAGACAGACCTTCTGTATCTACAGAGTGCAAGAATAAGGGAATATGTACATGGCGTGGTTCAAAAATGCATGTTACCATATTTAAAGTATGTCCAGTTTTGAGTAAGGAATCTTTTAACGTGTATGAGCATTAAAGCAACTGCTGGTAGTAGGAAGATTGCTTTAGTTGATGAAGAGGCTCATAGAGAATTTGAAGAAAATGTGTCAGTTGTTCAGAGGAAGTTGGACATCGACAGCAACAAAATAAATAAGAGAGAATGATGAGATGAAGAAAAAAGTGTGAACTAAGGCCCGTATTTATACTTTTTTAGCGCCGCATTTGCGTCGTTTTTTGACGCAAAAACAGCGCAAACTTGCAAAATACCATTGTATTTTGTAGGTTTGCGCCGTTTTGCGTCAAAAAGCGGCGCAAATGCGGCGCTAAAAAAAGTATAAATACGGGCCTAAGTTTTACAAACAAGTGTGAAAGATCAAAGTGGTTCTAACCTCACTAAGCCAAATATAATATCATTGCGTACATAGATGGTGACAATTTTACACAACCTACTTGTAGCACTGTATTTGATGGTAATGTTGATAGGGTCATGGTTGCATCTGGATCTCCATTCACCATCATTAATGATGAGATTTTTCACTGGAGTGTCGGCAGGCAGAAATTTGGAACCAAATGATATGTTGTAGGGTAATGGTAAAATAAAGATTGACATGCTTGGGTATTTTATTGCTACTGTTTGCTTCCAAAACAGAATGTTGCCATTGATGGTCAACTTTAGGTAGGATAACACCATTGTTAGAAATGGCATCTCTAGTTAGCAGTGGTTTGTGCCCCATCCAAGTAGAGACCCTCACTCTAGTCAAGTTAAGGGAGTCAAACACCTAAGATAAATCCAGCTCACCCCCTTGGTAGTTTGGCTCAAGCAGTCAGGCATATCTCAGAGGCAATGTGTAAAGTATTTGTACACACACACACACAGTACCACAATGGAAGCGCCACAAAAGTACTCCACACCAGCTTAGAAAAATAGCCAATATTCATCTGAGTAAAACAAGACCAAAATGGCAAAATTCCAACATACACAAGTAAAAATATAAATTTTAAATGATTAACTGTAGAATCACACTTAAAAACACAATAGCTCCAACTGTGGCTATCACGGTGTCTTGACGGATTCGCTTACAACAGTCTGATACCACTCGCTAGGTCATGGAGTCGCACGGGCCTTAGGGACAATAACTTGGAAAATGATGAGAAAACAAAGATGTTACACGCAGTTGGGAAGGTGCTGCATCGCTGAAGCTGGTGCAGCATCAATTCCTTACTGCTGCCAGGGAGGTGAGGTTTTAATTCCTCAATGCTAGGCAGGGAAAGTGAGGTGTAGGTTCCATACGGTTGAAGGGTAGGTGATGTGCATCAGTTGTGAGGCGTCAGTTCCTTATGACAAGGCGGGGTCAATAAATCCAGCAGTTCAAGATGTAAGGCATCAACTTTGCAGTGTCGCAATCAAACCACGGGCCACAGATGTTGTGGCAGAGTCAGAGTTCGGTGTCACACACGTCTGTGACACAGCACTTGGGACTCACACTATGGCGGGACTTCGGAGGCACTTCGGCGCCTTTTGGCCTATGTTGCAGGTCATGGTCATTGCACTCACTAGGGACCACATTTCCGGTGCAGCCAGCGGTGTGGAGTCCAGCAGCGGCACCAGTTCCGAAGTCTCTTTGGAGACAATGTGCTTGGTTTCTTCTTAGTTGCACCAGAGCTCATTTACAAGGGACCAGGAACTGGATTTGGCACCACTTGGCAAGTCAGGACTCTCAGCACGAAGGTCCAGGCACTGGTAGGTGAAGTCTTTGGTGACCCTGAGACGTCTTAACAGGAGGTAAGCTCAGTTCAAGCCCTTGGAGAACCTTGGAAAACAGGATGTAGAAACCCAAGCCCAGTCCTTTCACTCCCAGGACAGAAGCAGCAAGCAGCAGGCCAGCACAACAAAGCAGCAGGCAGAGTGGCAGTCCCCTACATCATCCTGCTCTTCTTTCTGGCAGAATGTCCTAAGTCCAGAAGTGTTCTAACTATGTGGTATTAGATGTCCAGTACTTATACCCATTTCAGTCATTGAAGTAGGCAACCTTCAAAGAGAAGTCTTTGTAATGCACAAGACCCTTCCTTTCCCTGCCTTGGCCCCAGACACATTCCAGGCGGTTGGAGACTGCTTTGTGTGAGGACAGGCACTGCCTTATTCAGGTGCAAGTGCAAGCTCCTCCCACCACTCTAGCTCAGGAAGACCCATTAGCCTGGTGATAGGCCATCAAGATAGGCAGGGCATACTTCAGCTCCCTTTGTGGGACTGTCTAGAGTGAATACACAAATAGCCCAACTGTCATCCTGACCTAGACATGTATTCAGTAGACAGGCAGAGACACAGAATGGCTAAGCAAGAAAATGACCACTTCCTAAAAGTGGCATTTTCAAACTTACAATTAAAAAAACAGCTTCACCAAAAGATGTACTTTTAAATTATTAGTTCCGGGACTCCAAACTCCAATCCTCTATCTGCTCCCAATGGGAAAGTACATTTAAAATATATTCCAAAGCAATCCCTGTGCTACCCTATGGGAGAGGTAGGCCTTGCAATAGTGAAAACAGAATTTAGCACTATTTCACTATAAGGACATGTAAAACATTCTAGTACGTGTCCTACTTTTTAAATTCACTGCACCCTGCCTAGGGCCTACTGTAGGGGTGACTTACTTGTAGTAAAAGGGAAAGTTTGGGTCTGGCAAGTGGGTGCACTTTCCAGGTCGACATGGCAGTTTAAAACTGCACACACAGGCAAGGCAATGGCAGGCCTGAGACATGTTTGCTGGGCTATTCATGTGGTGGCACAGTTAGTGCTGCAGTCTCAATAGTATCATTTGATTTACCGGCCCTGGGCACACCTTGTGCACTATACTTGGGACTTGTTACTAAATCAAATATGCCAATCATGGATAAACCACTCACCAATACATTTTAGACAGAGAGCATATGCAATTTAGCAGTGGTTAGCAATGGTAAAGTGCCAAGAGTCCTGCAGCCAACCCAAAACAGTCAGAAAAAAATAGGAGAATGAAGTCAAAAAGTTCGAGGATAACCATGCAGAAAGGGCCATGTCCAACAATCATCATGGAAGGATGGGTATCTCGCTTAATACTAAGGTCCAAGTCTCTGATTTTTCTGTTGAATCAATTGATCACACCCAATTATACTCAGGAAACATGAATGATTTCATGGTAATTGTACTGGATATATACAAGAAGGTTTCAGCAATACTCTTAGTAAACTAACAGGATTCTCACACAATATTGTGCTGAAACAAAATACAGTTCCAGTCAGGTACAAACTTTGGAATTTACTGATGAGTGTAAGGAAATAACTAACAGATACCTTAAAAGAATTGTCTCACTCTGGTGTTATTCAACCTAAAGATGCTGGAGAATGTTTCCTTTCCCATAGTTTTAGTTAAAAATAACAGGAATGCTGATATTGTGTATTGATCTTAAGTCAGATTGCAGTAGACAGTCATCCTTAACCATATATTCAAGACTTGTTGGGTGCTACTATGTTAAGTAACTTAGACATTAGATCAGCATATCACCGGATTGAATTAGCTAAGCAATCACAACCCATTGCTACATTCATTATTCCTCATGGTTCATACAGGCACACTAGAGTGCTGTTTAGACTGCCTTCTTGTTAGAAATGGGGTTTTTGGTTGGCAGTCAGGTAACCCTCTGTCCAAGCAAAAGCCCTCACTCTAGTCAGGGTAAGTCACACACTATCCAAGATTATCCTGTGCGTCGAAATTTTGGTCTCACGGCAGGCGTCGCGTCGATTTCTGCTTGGAAGTCGGGCGGCGTTGTCCTTGCGAGGCCGTGCGTCAAAGTTTCGTGCTCACGGTAGGCGTCGCGTCGATTTCTCCTGGAAAGTCGGGCGGCTTTGTCCTTGCGAGGTTGTGCGTCGAAGTCTCGATCGTCCCGAGGGCGTCGCGTCGATCAGCGTCGGTGTGCGGCGTTTTTCTCGCCGCGAAACAAGCTGTGCGTCGAAATTTTCGGCGCACGGAGCGTCCAAGTGAAAGGAAGAAGTCTTTTTGGTCCTGAGACTTCAAGGAACAGGAGGCAAGCTCTATCCAAGCCCTTGGAGAGCACTTTCACAGCCAGACAAGAGTTCAGCAAGACAGCAGGGCAACAGCAAGGCAGCAGTCCTTTGTAGAAAGCAGACAGGTGAGTCCTTTGAGCAGCCAGGCAGTTCTTCTTGGCAGGATGTAGTTTCTGGTTCAGGTTTCTTCTCCAGCAAGTGTCTGATGAGGTAGGGCAGAGGCCCTGTTTTATACCCAAATGTGCCTTTGAAGTGGGGGAGACTTCAAAGAGTGGCTAAGAAGTGCACCAGGTCCCCTTTCAGTTTACTCCTGTCTGCCAGGGTCCCAGTAGGGGGTGTGGCAGTCCTTTGTGTGAGAGCAGACCCTCCACCCTCCCAGCCCAGGAAGACCCATTCAAAATGCAGATGTATGCAAGTGAGGCTGAGTACCCTGTGTTTGGGGTGTGTCTGAGTGAATGCACAAGGAGCTGTCAACCAAGCCCAGCCAGACGTGGATTGTAAGGCACAGAAGGATTTAAGTGCAAAGAAATGCTCACTTTCTAAAAGTGGCATTTCTAGAATAGTAATATTAAATCCGACTTCACCAGTCAGTAGGACTTTGTATTACCATTCTGGCCATACTAAATATGACCTCCCTGCTCCTTTCAGATCAGCAGCTGCCACTTCAACAGTGTATGAGGGCAGCCCTAATGTTAGCCTATGAAGGGAGCAGGACTCTCAGTAGTGTGAAAACGAATTTAGGAGTTTTACACTACCAGGACATATAACTACACAGGTACATGTCCTGCCTTTTACCTACACAGCACCCTGCCCTAGGGGTTACCTAGGGCACACCTTAAGGGTGACTTATATGTAGAAAAAGGGGAGTTCTAGGCTTGGCAAGTACTTTTTAAATGCCAAGTCGAGGTGGCAGTGAAACTGCACACACAGGCCTTGCAATGGCAGGCCTGAGACAAGGAAGAAGGGGCTACTTAAGTGGGTGGCACAACCAGTGCTGCAGGCCCACTAGTAGCATTTAATTTACTAGCCCTACGCACATAAAGTGCACCCTACTAGGGACTTATAAGTGAATTAATAGTCCAATCAGGTAGGATTCCAGGTTACCATGTTTTAAGGGAGAGAGCATATGCACTTTAGCACTGGTTAGCAGTGGTAAAGTGCGCAGAGTCTATAAACCAGCAAAAACAGTGTCCAAAAAAATGGAGGGAGGCAGGCAAAAAGTTAGGGGTGACTACCCTAAGGCTGTCAGGTCTAACATGTGTCCCCCCCAGCTGAAAGTGGGGAGAGCTACCCGACCTCCTGGGAGCTCTCATCGCTAAGGCGGAAGTACCTGGAGAGACCATCAGCATTGGCGTGGTCAACCCCTGGGCGATGTTCCACCGTAAAGTCCATCCCCTGTAGGGAAATGGACCACCTCAAGAGTTTTGGATTCTCACCCCTCATCTGCATGAGCCATCTGAGGGGCCTGTGGTCTGTCTGAACCCGGAAGTGAGTCCCAAACAGGTAGGGTCTTAGCTTCTTCAGTGCCCAGACCACAGCAAAAGCTTCTCGTTCAATAGCACTCCACCTCTGTTCCCGTGGTAATAGCCTTCTGCTAATAAAGACTACCGGTTGATCTCTGCCCTCCTCATTCAGCTGTGCTAGGACTGCCCCTATGCCATGCTCTGAAGCGTCTGTCTGCACGATAAATTCCTGGGAGTAGTCAGGGGCCATGAGTACGGGGGCCGTGCACATGGCTTCCTTCAGGGCGTCAAAGGCTTTCTGACAAGCCTCTGTCCAATTCACCAACCTAGGTTGCTTCTTGGAAGTGAGTTCTGTCAAGGGTGTTACAATGGTACCATAGCCCTTGACAAATCGGCGGTAGTATCCTGTGAGGCCTAGAAAGGCTCTCACCTCCGTCTGTGTTCGGGGTGGTTGCCAGGCCTTGATAGTTTCAATCTTGGCCTGGAGTGGCTGCACCTTGCCACCACCCACTAGGTGTCCTAAGTACACCACGGAACCCTGCCCAATCTGGCACTTACTGGCCTTGATGGTCAGGCCTGCCTGTTGCAGGGCCTGAAGCACCTCCTTGAGGTGAAGCAGGTGTTCCTCCCAGCTGGAACTGTAGACAGCTATGTCATCCAGGTAGGCTGCACAGAAGGCATCCTTGCCAGCTAGGATCCCGTTAACCAACCGTTGGAAGGTAGCGGGGGCATTTTTCAACCCAAACGGCATCACCCGGAACTGGTAATGGCCATCCGGGGTTGAAAATGCGGATCTTTCCTTGGCCCCCTCAGTTAGGCCGATCTGCCAGTACCCTGAAGTAAGATCAAACGTACTCAGGAACTTGGCAGCGCCTAGCCTGTCCACGAGCTCATCAGCTCGGGGGATGGGGTGAGCATCAGTCCGGGTGACTGAGTTGAGACCCCGGTAGTCCACACAGAACCGGAGTTCTGGCTTCGCACCTGGGGCAGTAGCCTTAGGGACCAATACCACTGGGCTGGCCCAGGGACTACTGGATTTCTCAATGACCCCTAGAGTCAACATCTTGGAGACCTCTTCCTTGATGCTGGCCTTCACCTTATCCGACAACCTGTAAATTTTGTTTTTCACAGGGAGACTGTCACCGGTGTCAATATCATGAACACAGAGGTGGGTCAGCCCAGGAGTAAGGGAGAACAGGGGGGAGAACTGCTCCAACAGCTCATAACAGTCTCCTTTCTGATTTAGAGTCAGGGAGTCAGACAGAATGACCCCGCTTACTGACCCATCACCTTCTTGGGCAGAGAGGAGGTCGGGGAGAGGTTCACTCTCCTCTTCCGTTCCTTCATCTGTGACCAGAAGCATGTTGATCTCCGACCTCTCGAAATGAGCTTTTAGTCGGTTCACATGGAGCACCCTTAGGGGATTCCTAGGGGTTTTGAGGTCCACTAGGTAAGTGGCCTCCCCTTTCCGCTCCTTTATTTCAAATGGGCCAGACCAGCGGTCTTGGAGAGCTCTGGGCTCTACTGGCTCCATTACCCACACTTTGTCTCCAGGTTGAAACTCTACCAGGGTGGCCTTCTGGTCATACCATTGTTTCATCACCTCTTGACTGGCCTCAAGGTTATCTTGGGCTTCTTTCCAGAAGCGGGTCATCTGGTTGCGGAGGGCCAACATATAGCTGACCACATCCTGAGGGGGTGTCTTTGGAGCTTTCTCCAATCCCTCCTGGACAATGCTTAAGGGTCCCCTGACAGGGTACCCATAGAGAAGTTCAAAGGGACTGAACCCTACCCCTCTCTGGGGGACCTCTCTGTAAGCAAAGAGAAGGCATGGTAAGAGGACGTCCCACTTACGCCTCATGGCCTCAGGGAGGCCACCAATCATGCCTTTCAGGGTCTTGTTGAATCTCTCCACAAGACCATTCGACTGGGGGTGATAGGGTGTGGTGAACTTGTAAGTTACACCACACGCATCCCACAGAGACTTCATGTATGCAGACATGAAGTTAGTGCCTCTGTCAGACACTATTTCCTTGGGGAATCCCACACGGGTAAATATCCCCATCAGGGTTCTGGCCACCACCGGTGCAGTTACTGTCCTCAGAGGGATTGCCTCTGGGTAACGGGTGGCATGGTCCACCAAAACCAGGATGAACCTGTTGCCTAAGGCAGTTTTGGGGTCCAAGGGACCAACAATGTTGATGCCCACCCTTTCAAAGGGGGTGCCAACGACCGGAAGTGGAATCAGGGGGTTTTTAACCCTTTTTCCTGCTTTACCACTGGCCTGGCAGGTAGGACAGGATCTGCAGAACTTGTCTGAGTGTGTCCTCATTTTGGGCCAATAAAAGTGGGTGACAAGCCTGTTAAAGGTCTTGCCCTGCCCCAAATGTCCTGCCAGGGGAATGTCGTGAGCCAGACCCAGTAGGAAGGTTCGGTAACATTGGGGGACCACCAGCACACGTGCTGCCCCAAAGCCCGGAACCTTAGGCTCACTGTAGAGGAGATCATTCTCCCAATATAGGTGGTGATCGCCAGAGGCGTCGCCGGCTGCCTGGTTTGAGGTCTGTTTCCTCAAACCTTCTAGAGTGGGACATTCTTCCTGCGCCTTGCAGAATTCCTCCCTGGTGGGTCCACCCTCAACTTGCCAGCCAGCAAGCTCAGGTAAGTCACCTAGGGCGGCAATGTCTTCCCCAGTTGGCTCGGAAGCCTCCTCCTCAGGAGCCCCGTCAGCCACTGTGGGAACAGCTGGGGCCGGTTTCCCGCACCCCTGGTCCCTCCTCCTGGCAGCTCTCTGGGCCATTGTTCCAGGCTCCAGATGCCTTGACTTCCCTCTCGGTCAGCCATGGACTGTGTGGTCATGCAGACCCACTCAGGTAACCCTAACATCTCCAGGTGAGACCTGAGCTCCACTTCTTTCCAAGCAGTGTGCTCAAGGTCATTGCCTAACAGACAATCTACAGGCATGGCAGGACTCACAGCTACTTTCAGAGTACCAGAGACCCCCCCCCACTCAAAGGGAACCAGAGCCACCGGTAGGTGACTCTCGCGATTGTCAGCGACTCTGACCTGGTGGAATGTATTAGGTACTATCTGCTCTGCTGACACCAGCTGACTCTTGATAGTAGTCATACTGGCTCCTGTGTCACGCAGAGCCTCCACCCTCTGCCCATCAATGGTGACCCACTGCCGGTACTTGGAAGTATTTCTGGGCATGTGGGCCTTGGGCACCATTTCTCCTTCTCCCAGGGACACTAGGGAAATCTCTACCTGCTCCCCAAAGCTAGTTGGGTCCATCTCCCCCCCGAGTGCTACACTAGTCAACCCAGGTGCCTGTCCGGTAGTGGACGGTGCCCTCTTGGGGCACTGTGGATCGCCTTTGTAGTGACCATATTGGTAACACTCCATGCATTTGGGGCTAGATTTTCCTGACTTGTCAAATGTCCCTGGCTTTTTCCCAAATTTGGAAAAGGAAGGGTTGCCACCCCCTCCCTGGGAATTCTTTTGGGGGCCTTTAGAGAGTTCCTTATCTGTAAGTTTATCTCCCCCTCTTTCTTCTGTTGGGAACCCTGACCACCTTTGTGGGAGTCCCCCCCAGGTACCTTTTTGGACACTCTGGTGCTAACCCAGAGGTCCGCCTCCTCAGCAAGCTTCCTGGGATCAGTCAGCTTACTATCCACTAGGTGCTGGCGCAAATCTATATAAGTAACATTAAGCATATGCTCTCTCAGGATCAAGTCATATAAACCTTTATAATCTGCTACTTTGTTGCCCCGCACCCATCCATTTAGTGCCTTACTAGAGAAATCAAAGAAATCTACCCATGTTTGTGTGGTTTGTTTGGTGCTGTCCCTGAACCTCTGACGGTATCCCTCAGGGGTCAGCCCAAACTTGGCAAGTAAAGTGGCTTTCTGGAGTGGGTATGTGTTTTGATCCGGTGGATCCAATGTGAGAAGTGTGTCCCTCCCCAATGGCGGTACATAACCCCACATAGCTACCCCCCATTGCCCTTCAGGAACCTCATGAGCCCTTAGTGCAACTTCATAAGCAGCTGACCATTTATCTATGTCATCTCCCACCACAAAACTGGGCACCACATTTTTGGGTATACGAACCTTCTTTTCTCCAGCAGGTCCTGTCTGTATGCTGCCACCATTATTGCTGGATTCAGACTGTCTTGCCTTGATCTCCAGCTCCTTGAGACTCAGTTCATGAGCCAACAATAGTTTCTTTTCAGCCAAAGCTCTTTCAGCTTCCACTTGTTTGGCTGCTCTTTCAGCTTCTGCTTGTTTGGCTGCCCTTTCAGCTTCTGCTTGAATCTGTTTGGCTGTCCTTTCAGCTTCAATCTGTTTGGCTGCTCTTTCAGCCTCAGCTTGTTTGGCTTCTCTTTCTGCCCTCCTCTCCTCCTGTTGCGCCTCAATTTTCAGTTTTGCCATTTGCAATTGGAACTCCCTTTCCTCTCTCCTTTCCTCTGCGGTTAGGCTTTGCATGGAGACACTGCTCCCTGGTCTGGAAGGGTGCACAATTGCAGTGGTAACACCATCCATAGATAGTGAAAATCCTTCTGAGGGGCCATTTTCTGGCTCCCCTTCCTCATCATCCTCTAAATGGGCTTCTGCCCAGGCCCTCAGCGCCACTTGAAAGTCCTCCTTTCTGGAGGCCCCTTGGGTGGGTACCCTTAATGCCCTGCAGAATCCTCTTAGTTGTTTGAACGTGTATGTATCCAACTGGACTAGGTCAAAGTCCCCTGTCTGAGACCCAGTCAGAGACATGTTGAGTGAGGATTTAGTTTTTGAAAATTGTCAGGAAGAAACGGATTTTCAAAAAAAGATAAAAACCAAGTTGACCTTCAACTGTGGGTAGGTAGTGAAATACTTAGCTACTGTATGTCACTGCACAAATACAAGTCCTATCCTCACCGCTGATCACCAATGTTAAAAATGGGGTTTTTGGTTGGCAGTCAGGTTACCCTCTGTCCAAGCAAAAGCCCTCACTCTAGTCAGGGTAAGTCACACACTATCCAAGATTATCCTGTGCCCACCCTCTGGTAGCTTGGCACGAGCAGTCAGGCTTAACCTAGAAGGCAATGTGTAAAGTATTTGTGCAATAAATCATACAATACCACCATATAGCACCACAAAAATACACCACACAGTGTTTAGAAAAATATATAATATTTATCAGGATAATTGTAGGTCAAAAAGAATAAAGTTGCAATGGAAAATTGTAGAAATATCACAGGGAAGTGATATAAAGTGTCTTAAGTCTTTAAAAAGTAATAAAGTGTCTTTCAAGCACAGAGTACCTGGTTTCTGGTGGGAAATCTCCTCAGAGGGCCACAGGAGAAGAGATGCGCGGAAAAAGGGGTGGGTGCGTCGATTTCTCCTCAGCACACACCGACTTGCGTCATTCTTTTCCACGCGGGGAAGTCGGGCGTCGTTTTCCGGCGCGCAGACAGTCTCTTTTTGTGGGTCGCGGGGATTACCAGATGTCCCGGGTCTGTGCGTGGATTCTCCTGCTTGTTTTCCGGCTGCGCGTCATTCTGCGGGGCTGCGCGTCGAAGTTTCGATCTCACGGTGGGCGTCGCGTCGATTTCTCCTTGGAAGTCGGGCGGCGTTGTCCTTGCGAGGCCGTGCGTCGAAATTTTGGTCTCACGGCAGGCGTCGCGTCGATTTCTGCTTGGAAGTCGGGCGGCGTTGTCCTTGCGAGGCCGTGCGTCAAAGTTTCGTGCTCACGGTAGGCGTCGCGTCGATTTCTCCTGGAAAGTCGGGCGGCTTTGTCCTTGCGAGGTTGTGCGTCGAAGTCTCGATCGTCCCGAGGGCGTCGCGTCGATCAGCGTCGGTGTGCGGCGTTTTTCTCGCCGCGAAACAAGCTGTGCGTCGAAATTTTCGGCGCACGGAGCGTCCAAGTGAAAGGAAGAAGTCTTTTTGGTCCTGAGACTTCAAGGAACAGGAGGCAAGCTCTATCCAAGCCCTTGGAGAGCACTTTCACAGCCAGACAAGAGTTCAGCAAGACAGCAGGGCAACAGCAAGGCAGCAGTCCTTTGTAGAAAGCAGACAGGTGAGTCCTTTGAGCAGCCAGGCAGTTCTTCTTGGCAGGATGTAGTTTCTGGTTCAGGTTTCTTCTCCAGCAAGTGTCTGATGAGGTAGGGCAGAGGCCCTGTTTTATACCCAAATGTGCCTTTGAAGTGGGGGAGACTTCAAAGAGTGGCTAAGAAGTGCACCAGGTCCCCTTTCAGTTTACTCCTGTCTGCCAGGGTCCCAGTAGGGGGTGTGGCAGTCCTTTGTGTGAGAGCAGACCCTCCACCCTCCCAGCCCAGGAAGACCCATTCAAAATGCAGATGTATGCAAGTGAGGCTGAGTACCCTGTGTTTGGGGTGTGTCTGAGTGAATGCACAAGGAGCTGTCAACCAAGCCCAGCCAGACGTGGATTGTAAGGCACAGAAGGATTTAAGTGCAAAGAAATGCTCACTTTCTAAAAGTGGCATTTCTAGAATAGTAATATTAAATCCGACTTCACCAGTCAGTAGGACTTTGTATTACCATTCTGGCCATACTAAATATGACCTCCCTGCTCCTTTCAGATCAGCAGCTGCCACTTCAACAGTGTATGAGGGCAGCCCTAATGTTAGCCTATGAAGGGAGCAGGACTCTCAGTAGTGTGAAAACGAATTTAGGAGTTTTACACTACCAGGACATATAACTACACAGGTACATGTCCTGCCTTTTACCTACACAGCACCCTGCCCTAGGGGTTACCTAGGGCACACCTTAAGGGTGACTTATATGTAGAAAAAGGGGAGTTCTAGGCTTGGCAAGTACTTTTTAAATGCCAAGTCGAGGTGGCAGTGAAACTGCACACACAGGCCTTGCAATGGCAGGCCTGAGACAAGGAAGAAGGGGCTACTTAAGTGGGTGGCACAACCAGTGCTGCAGGCCCACTAGTAGCATTTAATTTACTAGCCCTACGCACATAAAGTGCACCCTACTAGGGACTTATAAGTGAATTAATAGTCCAATCAGGTAGGATTCCAGGTTACCATGTTTTAAGGGAGAGAGCATATGCACTTTAGCACTGGTTAGCAGTGGTAAAGTGCGCAGAGTCTATAAACCAGCAAAAACAGTGTCCAAAAAAATGGAGGGAGGCAGGCAAAAAGTTAGGGGTGACTACCCTAAGGCTGTCAGGTCTAACACTTCTGCTGTGTCTTTATAGCAGAAATGTATGCATCTTTTGTTTGGAGATATCGATGGGGTGGTGCCTTTCCAGGATGACAAACATAATGTAATCTTGGAACAAGTGCTTCAACTTTGCAAGAGAGAGGATTAACCCTTCAACTTGACAAGTGCATGTTTTGGCAACTGAAGTAGAGTATGTAGGCCTCAAGATATCAAGGAATGCTTTTTTCCATATAGATAATTTGATCGAAGCTGTGCAAGGAATTAGCAAACCTGTCAGTTAAGAACAGCTAAGATATTTTTTAGGGTAATGAGAATGCTCATTTTGTACACTATTATTTCAGTACCTTTAACAAATGTTTTAAGAAGGGGTGTTATGTTGCATTCATCAAACCTAAGCTTCAACTCAGTGAAGCTGTACCTTTAAAACCATATTCGCAAAGTAACAAACGTGTTATTACTATAGATGCCAGTGCAAATGGGTTGGGTGATGTATTGAGTCTAATCAAACATAACAAATAAGTGACAATTGTTTTTACAGCTAGGTCATTGACACAAGCAGAAAATAAATACTCCATACCATTAAGAGAGAAGTTGGCACAAAGTTCCAGAACAGTGCCGTTGGCTGAATAGGCCTTAGATTTATAAGGCTGTCTCTTATGGGAAAGCAATGCCCTCACTACTATTGATCAACAGTGTAGCAATGCAAACAAAGTTTGTGATCAGACTTTTGAAATTTTTTTATTGCAAGGAAGGATTTCCCAGCACCATTATGGTCGATAATGGTAAGCAATATATTTCTCATGAACATTCTGAGCATTTTTGGAAATGCAGTATCAAACATCTTAGCACAGCTCTATACTCCCAAAATATGAATTGTTAGAAATTGGGTTGTTACTTGAGAGGAGTGAAAGACCTACTCTGTCAAGAACCCCCATCCAGGTCAGGGTGAACCACAAAAGTCACTAAATGAACCTGTGTTTAACCCTCTGGTAGCTTAGCACAAAACTATTTAGCCTTTAGTATTAACTTAGCGGCAATATGTACGGTATTTATGCAGTAAACAAACCTTAGTAAAGTGAAAACACAAGACATGAAAAAGCCTAAGCCTATTTAGAAACTATTGTAAATGTGAATAAATTGAATGACACCAAAATTATCATAGTTCAATCAGTAGAACCAGAGATGTAAGTTTTCTAAAATTTCTAGCAAAAATAGTAACATGAACCGGAAAACGCCAACCACAGTTGCCTGGTCATCTTGGACCGGGACAAAGGTACAAGTTCAGGCTGACCGCAATAGGTCACAGGCCAAATACAGGATCAAATGCAGCCTGTGCTGAGTTGCACCTTTTGACTGTTTTGTTGAGATGCAAGATACTGCATTGGTCTGTGATGTATTTCGTCAACTCTGGTGCAGTTACCAGTCAGGATCCATGAGGGGCTGCAATTCGAGAGCCTGCATTGGATTGTATCCCACTACACCAGTTCCCGGGAAGCCTCTGATCAGGAGCTCCGTTGTGCTTTAATGCAAGATCTGGTGCCAGGCACACTGTGCTCACCGATGAAGCCGCAGATCAGGAGCTGCAAGGTGATGTGATGCAAGTTCCTGCAGCACCTGGTGAAAAAGTCAGTTGCGCCTGGAGTAATACAATGACTCCAGTCAAGGGTCCAGGACCTGGAGGGCAGCACTTTTGTTTGGGTCAGGACTAACTCCCAGAGAAGCTAGTAGAAGGGGACCATGTCAGGTCCAGTTTGGCCTTGTCATCTGGGAAGCAGAAGTGGCTTCTGGAAGCTTGTTATATAGGGAGGAGGCCAGCAAACTGGCCTCTGGTAGCTTTGGGGTCAAGGCAATCAGGTCCAATGCTCCTTCTATAGAAAGCACGGAAATCCTCTTGCAGCAAAGCAGTCCTTCTTCTGAATTTTCCACAGGTCCAAGAGTGTTCTGCTGAGTGTTTCTGGAGGTAATCTTTACACCTTATGCCCGCCTTTGTGTGGGGGAATTCCCTGACCTAACCCCAGAACTGGTTCTGGTCAGTTCTTTCTCTTCGCCTATTCCTGACTCCAAATGGTCTAGGTTGACAAAAGGCAGGACAGACCTGGTGTTAGGTTCCATTGTGTGTGCTATGAGTGATATCCTTTGAAATGTTATCAGAGCAAGGTATAGTTCCTCCTCATCCATCCTGAAAGGAAGACCCTCTCCCAGCTAAATCCGTGCCCATTGTTCACTGCCTGGGCCCAATACACATTCATGGCTGGGTAACCATTAACAATCCAAGGCAGCTGAAAACACCCAAAAAGGGCTCAAAAACATTGGAGAGAAAAATGCCAACTATCTAAAAGTGGCATTTTTAAAATTGTAATTTACACTTCAACTTTACGATTAAAGAGGATTTTAAATGACAATTAATTTGAGTGTAGACATCATTATTTCTCTATCTGCTCCCAATCTGAAGTTAGCAATTATAATTGAAATTAAGTCCCCCAGTGTTAGCCTATGGGAATCATATGCCTTACAACAGTGAAAAATTACTTCATGAGTTTTTCACTGTCAAAACATGTACACAAAAAAACACATCCTACTTTTTAAAGACTATGCACCCTGCCCCGGGGGTGGGGTGGATAGAACCTGCCTTAGAGGTGACATATACATTTTAAAAAGGAATGTTAAGGCCTGGTATTTATTTTGCCAAGTTAACATGGCAGTTTAAAACTCCACTACAGGGTTCAGTGGAAGGCCTGAGACATGTTTTAAAGGGTTACCTTAGTCTGTATCACAATGAGTGCTGCTGCCCACTATTCACATTTAATTGCAGACTCAGGGGAACATGTAATACCATTTACAAGGAACATAAAAGTAAAATGAATATGCCAATTAGGGGTAGGCCAATGTTGTCATTTTTTCAGGAGGCGGTAGAAGCACTGTAGCACTGATTAGCAGGGGTAAATGTAGTCCTAATGCCTAATGTCAACAAAAATGAGCTCTAAAAAAATCAGGGAGTGAAGGCAAAGTATTTTGGGAAATACCACACTGAGGAAGAATGTTTCAGTTAAAAGCTTTAATACAGTTGTTTTTGAAGAGGTTTCTAGCTATTTGGGGCCTGATTACAGGGCTGGCAGTCCAATGACTGCCAGCCTCACGGTGAACATCGGACCACTGCATCTGTGGCGGTCCATCTGCCACATTATGAGCCTGGTGGGCAGACCCACCCAAAGACAGCCAGGTTCCTGACATGTTGACGATGGTCTGAGTTGTACTCAGCCAGGGAGGCACTGAACTCAGGGCCGCCTTGCAGATTACAACTCAGCTTTCTACCAGCCTTTTCATGGCGGGGACTCTGCCATGGAAAGCTGGTGGGAAGCCAGTGCTGGGGGCCACAGAGGGGAGCCTGCACTGTTCATGCCCACGGCATGAGCAGTGCAAGGTCCTCCCTACCCAGACCCATTGGAATGTGCATTGTCTGCTTCGCAGACAGTACTCATTCTTAGGGTGCTGGGTGCTACAGTGCTACAGTAATGGCACTGGCTTCCTTAAGGGAGCCAAGACCAATATCGTAGCACTATTCCACGCAGTCAGCCTGGCAGGAATGCATAATAGATTGTTCACAATGGTCGGTCCGGCGGGAACATTGGGAACAATGTAAACAATGTAATACACTTGGGGGGGGGGCGCCACCAGTATGACAGTGGCGTCCTCCCCACGGCTTCGACAGTCCACTTTTAGGACCGACATAGTAGTAATGAGGCCCTAAATTTAATCTTGTTTCCAACTTTATATGGTCATGTTATTATACCCTGTATACTACCGCTGTTTTTTTTCCCTGTTCAAAATGCTCAACAGTTGGAAGCCTTACGTTGGTTGGCTCCTATTGGCTATCAATAAGATGACACATGTTCAAGTTGAGAATATATGTTAAAGCAAAGGGTAATGTGGAAAATTCCCAAATCCACCTTAGCGAAAATTCCAAGCAAATTCAGACTAGGTTAACTGTGGTAATCATATAAAAAAAAAACATTTAAAAAAGCCTGCATTTGAAAAAAAAAGGTGAGTCAATAATTTCAAGAGTTTCAAGGTAAGTTTTGCAATTTTGTTGGCCAGACGTCTGCTCTTTTAAACAATGGTTCAAGGTGGGGGACTGTCAAGACTTTCTAAAATAAAGAGAGACAATGGCCCATATTTATACTGTTTTAGTGCTTTATTTAAGTCATTTTTTAGCGCTAAAGCAACGCAAACTTACAAAATACAATTATATTTTGTAAGTGTGTGCCGCTTTTGCATCACAAATTTACGCAAATGCGGCACTAAAAAAGTATAAATATGGGCCAATGTTTTTTGACGATGATTCATTTCAGAATCCTGGTTTTGGCAAAGTACATGCTTACCTGTGGTACCTGTGGCAAGAGATTTATTATGAGAAAGGCAAGTTCAACAAGATGTTGTAGATTTAAAAAGTTCTACAAATTAGATTCCTAGATCTGTCAGGGATTCACAAATTTGAAATAAAGTTCAACAAATTTGTGCTGTGATCTTATAGGGACTGTAACCATTTTGTACCTATTCACATTAGAGCTCTTTTATCTCTTCATTCATTGTTTTTTACTGCATATCATTTTTTATTTTATTTTATTTTGGAAGTGAGGAGTGTTACTCATGTGTAGAAAATTGGGTTACTGGAAGAAGGGGTATGAAACTCTACTGAAGCAGAAACAACAATTTCTGTTAGGGTGGAGTCACAAGCAACCTCTAAATTAATTTGTGCTTAATTCTCTGGTAGCTGGTGCACAAATCAGTCAGGCCTAACTTACAGACAATGTGTAAAATATTTACGCAGCACTTCAAACAGTAGTACAGTGATAACATACCAATGCAAAATCCCACGCCAATTTAGGAGCATAGAGTAAAAAGTCATAATTTATTTGACACCAAAGTGAAAAAATAAATCCAATCAGTAAAACCAGAGCAATGCAATTTCACAAAAAGTGAAAATAGTGCCTAAATGCACCAACTACCAACCATAACTATCTGGTTGTGGCAGACAACCAAATTCACAAGTTCAGCCCAACTGCCATAGAGTGTGGGCCCAATGCAGGGAATAAGTTAGGTCAGCTGAAAAAAGTACCTTAAATTCTGGTTTCTGGAGATCTGGGGAACCCTGCATCATGGATGAGTTGTGTAGAGTTAGTTCAGAGAAGACTCCAGACTGTGAAGTGAGTTCAGGCATCTGGGATGTGTCTTGCTGCAGCAGTTCTGATGTGACTGTGAGGAGATGCACTGTATCAGTTCTGCTTACAGGACCATAGCTGGGCTGGCAGGGCACCTTCAATCCCACTTCCAAGGGTCCAGGGCTGGGGTGGCATCACTTAGAGGGCAAGAATCACAGCAAGATGGTTGAAGGCATTTCTGTCCTCAAGGCCAGCCAACGAGCCCTTGGAGTGACTCTGGTAGCAGGGCAGCGGGGCAGCAGGGCGACAGAGTAGCAACCCTTCTGGCAGAGCAGCAAAACAGTCCTTATGAGTCTTCCACAGGGTCAACTTGGAACATTGGGTCTGAAGATCCATTATTTATACCTAGTGCCTCTTTGAAGTAGGAGAAGGTTCTGGAGGTTTCCACCTCCAAAGGATTTCCAAATTTCTTGCCTCCTTGCCCTGGTCCCAGATTGTCTGGGTTCACAAAGGTCAAGTATCAAAACCCTCTGTGAGTGTGTTAAAAATCCATATCCATGAAGTCAAGATTTATATGATAAGATCCTTTATTATCCAGCATCCATCAACAGTGCCAACTCTTCATCCCTGCTTCCTGCCCTCTTCTCCCAACTCCTTCAGAACCCCCAAGTCCTCTGATTCCGTTCTCTGACATCACTGGCTCCAATGATGTCAGAGACCAGTAGAGTCCACAACACATCTCCCTCCTATAGAAATAATAACAACTTAACTTAACATTACTTGGAACATTGTAAACTCAACAACATAAAAAACTTAAAAAAACATCAACTAAATTTCAGTTACAGTTCATAAGAATGCGACAGGAACAACGAAATGACAAAGGGATGAATACTAAATATGCAATCAACACATTGGGGGTCATTCTGACCCTGGCGGTCGGTGATAAAGCGGCGGCCAACCCGCAAACAGGCCGGCGGTCAAAAAAATGGTATTGTAACTCTGGCGGGAACCGCCAACACAGGCCGCCACATTAACACTCCGACCGCCACGGCGGGACCGACAAACAGCGTGGCGGTCACCGCCAACAGGCAGGCGGCAGACAATGTACCGCCCACCCTATCACAACTCACCAATCCGCCACCTTTTCCGGGGCGGGAGCCCCGCCGATAAAAACACGGCGGAAACAGACTACGAACGGGAAAACGCTCATCTATACACACTCCACGAGGAAGGAGGACAGCATGGAGCCCGAATTACACATCCTACCAGCTCTTGTCTACCTGCTCATCTACCAGGAGTACGAACGCCGGTGAAGACGACAACGGTGAGTACTGCACCTACGACACAGGCGAGGGGGGAGGAGAAAAGATTACGGGGACACACATGCGCCATACACCCACCCCCCCACCACAAATACCTACACCCCATTGCCGGGCAACAAGTCAGAGTGACACCACACAAACCCCCCGGAATAATGCAAAGACACAATTTAAATGTTCGAAAAAATATATGTATAAATAGCTCCATAGAAGGAATGGCAAATATGCCATATAAAAGATACAAAAATAAGGAATGAAGATAGTCAACAAGATATCCATGGGCAAAAAGTCCTGCACATTCCGTCAAAGTTCCATAGTCCGTGGGCCAATGTGCACAAACACATGGGCAAAGCCCACACAGGAGACCAGATACCATTGGAGAGAACACTGCAGGGGCATCAGATGATAAAAGTACAGGCACCTCAGGGGGAAGGGAAGGGAAGGGGGGGGGCACCTCAGCCACATGAGTCCACGATGCCAGATCCACGAGGGGCCTCCATGCCCACTGTCCCATCCTGGGGGGTGCAAAGCCACAGTCCATCAGATGGATTACCAACTCCACTGTGATTGGAGGAGGCATGGTGCCCGAGTGCTCCCTGAAGCCCTGCTCAACACTGAACCGGCACTGTCAATGGGCCAGCGGTGCTTGACAGGAAGGGCCCAGCGGAGCGGTGCTTGAGACGGCGGGGCCCAGCGGAGCAGTGCTTGAGATGAAGGGCCCAGCGGAGCGGTGCTTGAGATGAAGGGCCCAGCGGAGCGGTGCTTGAGATGAAGGGCCCAGCGGAGCGGTGCTTGACAGGAAGGGCCCAGCAGAGTGGTGCTTGAGATGAAGGGCCCAGCGGAGCGGTGCTTGACAGGAAGGGCCCAGCGGAGCGGTGCTTGAGATGAAGGGCCCAGCGGAGCGGTGCTTGACAGGAAGGGCCCAGCGGAGCGGTGCTTGAGATGAAGGGCCCAGCGGAGCGGTGCTTGACAGGAAGGGCCCAGCGGAGCTTGGCAGGAAGGGCCCAGCGGAGCGGTGCTTGAGACAGCGGGGCCCGTTCAGCGGTTCTTGGCCCGGCGGGGCCCTGTTCAGCGGTGCTCCTCCCGGCGGGTCCCTGTTCAGCGGTTCTTGGCCCGGCGGGGCCCGTTCAGCGATGCTCCTCCCGGCGGGGTCCTGTTCAGTGGTTCTTGGCCCGGCGGGTCCCGTTCAGCAGTGCTCCTCCCGGCGGGGCCCTGTTCAGCGGTTCTTGGCCCAGCGGGGCCTGTTCTTGGCCCGGCGGGGCCCGTTCAGCGGTGCTCCTCCCGGCGGGGCCCTGTTCAGCGGTTATTGGCCCGGCGGGGCCCGTTCAGCGGTTCTTGGCCCGGCGGGGCCCGTTCAGCGGTTCTTGGCCTGGCGGGGCCCGTTCAGCGGTGCTCCTCCCGGCGGGGCCCTGTTCAGCGGTTATTGGCCAGGTGGGGCCCGTTCAGTGGTGCTCCTCCCGGCGGGGCCCTGTTCAGCGGTTATTGGCCCGGCGGGGCCCGTTCAGCGGTTCTTGGCCCGGGCGGTGCCCGTTCAACGGTTCTTGGCCCGGCGGGGCCCGTTCAGCGGTTCTTGGCCCGGCGGGGCCCGGTCAGCGGTGCTCCTCCCGGCGGGGCCCTGTTCAGCAGTTCTTGGCCCGGCGGGGCCCGTTCAGCGGTTCTTGGCCCGGCGGGGCCCGTTCAGCGGTTCTTGGCCCGGCGGGGCCCGTTCAGCGGTTCTTGGCCCGGCGGGGCCCGTTCAGCGGTGCTCCTCCCGGCGGGGCTCTGTTCAGCGGTTATTGGCCCGGCGGGGCCCGTTCAGCGGTTCTTGGCCCGGCGGGGCCCTGTTTAGCGGTGCTTGTCCTGTGTGTCTAGGGAGCCAGACCTGGGCAAGACTTCCCGCTCATTCCCCATCCGAACTTGCGGTCGCGGCGCCCTACTGTGATGGAGTCCTGGGCCCGTGGGTCTCGTCCGTCACACCCGGGATAGGGCTGGTGGGGACCTCCTGGGCAGCTCGCCTGCTGCCTGACTTCTCCGCCCTGCTGCCCTTGCCCTCCTTCGCTGGAGCTCTGTGGCCCTTGCCTCCCTTGGATGATGTGGCAGGTGACGGGGCAAGGCTACTGTCCTTGGTGGCAGCCGTCTCAGGCTTGTCGCGCCGGGCCTTTTTCTTCCTTGTCCTCTTCCCAGGGGGGGGGGGCTGGCTGTCCCATTGCTCCTGGCCGATGTTCCTGCCCTAGGATCTGGTGGACTCCAATAGCCCTGCACTATGGTCACAGTAGATGCAGGGCTGGTGGTGGCTGAGGTGCTTTTTTTGGTCTTACCAGATGGAGGGGGTGGGTCAGCGATTGGAACGAGTTCAAGGTTGGAAAGGAAAAGGACTTTGGGAGGACAGGGACGGGTAGGTGTAGTGGGTTTGGGAGTGGAGGAAGAGGATGTGGTTGTAGGAGAGTCAAGTGTGCTGTCTTTGGGTGCAGGTGCTTGTGACGGAGGCTGTCGTGAGGTGGATGGCTGTTGGGTGGGTGGCTGCCTGCGTTTGTGTGCTTTGGAAGAGGGGGTGACAGGCACACTGGGAGAGGACACTGGGGACGTGTAAATGGCAGTGGGGGTGGTGACTGCACATGTGCGGACTGTAAAGGAGGGTGTGCTGGTGATGGAAGTACTGGCTGATGGTGGTGTGCATGCAGGTGTGAGTGGAGACGTCAGAGGGAGGGAGGGGGAGATGAGGAGGTGGGGGACACAGAGGTGGTAGTGACTGTTGGCATGTCTGCGTCTGGGTGTTGCTTGTGTGAATGCTTGTGGGATCTGTGGTGCTTATGTCTGGATGAGCTGCCCTTGGGTGTAGAGGTGTGTGCAGGCTGGTCTGATGGTGTGGATGGGATAGGCAGAGGAACAGGAGACTGGGACTGGGTGGAGGGAGTCAGAAGAGGGAGGCTGGAGACAGGGACAATGGCTGCCGTCAGTGCTGAGGCCAGAGCGTTGAACGATCGCTGATGGGCAGCCTGACCCGAATGAATGCCCTCCTGGTATGCATTGCTCCGATGCACCTCCCTTTCTAAACCCTGGATGGCATTCAAGAGGGTAGACTGCCCAACAATGAGTGTCCTGAGGAGGTCAATGACCTCCTCACTGAGGGCAGCAGGGGTAACTGGGGCAGGGCCTGAGGTGCCTGGGGCGAAGGAGATGCCCGCCTTCCTGGGTGAGCGGGCACGGAGCGAAGGCTGAGGGGCTGCTGGGAGGGCGGGGCTGGTGCGCTGGGTGGCGGCTGTACCTGTTGTGGCGGTGGGCACGGATGTTGCAGCCACCGCTAGGGAGCTCCCTTCCAAGGACGTGTTGGTGTCGCTGACGTCTCCACGGGTCCCCGTTATGGAGCTCCACTCGCCCTCCGTCTCACTGGTGTACTCGGAGTCTGTCGTATGGCCCTCCGGGGCCATGTGAGATGCAGCTCCATCGTGCTCCAATGCCACTTCTCCTCCGCCAGATGATGCTAATGCACACATGAACAGGAAGACAAAGAAAATGGGGGTGGGGGGAGAAATGAAGACAGGTTGAGTGCATGCATTGGCAACACCGTTGTCGGAGAGGACAGACACAGAAGCCCCCTGAACTAGGCCGCGCAATGGGGGTACACTACTCAGTTATTGAGACTAGTCCTACGGGTCTATGGATGACAAATGCACACATGGGTGAGGCCGGACCATGGATAGCTGTACTTGGCACCCTACAGAGGTGGGGGGGCGGGGGCACAGGGCCGTGTCTAACGGAGGGGCCTAGCCTACAGAATGCGCCCTGGCCTGGAGATAGCCACAGCCCTCCTCCCCCACCCAGACACCTTCCCTGCGTGCAAAGATAGCAGAATGTGCTGATACTCACCCCCTTGTGTCTGCTGTGATGTCCTCACGCGCCCATCCAAATCGGGGTAGGCCACCGCCAGGATCCGGGACATCAGGGGGGTCAATTGGTGGCTGGCACCCCTCCTACGTTGGGAGGCCATCCCCAGCAGAGACTCGGCGGTCTTTCTGGTCCCGCGGCGGATGTCCTCCCACCTCTTTCGGCAGTGGGTGCCCCGTCTGTTGTGGACCCCCAGGGCCCGGACGTCCTGGGCGATGGCACGCCAAATGTCGATCTTCTGATGGGCGCTGACCTATGTGACATGTACAGGGTGGTAAAAGAAAGCGCATCAGTTTTCAGCCTGGTCAATGTGAGTGGCCCCCCCCTCCCCAACCTTGCCATGTGGCACATGCTCTCATCTTTCGTGCGTTGCACTCCTCATTCGCTCCCCTCCCCACCATCTTACATACACCCCACTCAACACAGGCATAGACCATTCAACGTGCACCCTGTGTACTAACCTGTTGGTCTGGAGGACCGTAGATTAGCGCATACTGGGGGAGGACCCCATCAACAAGTTTCTCCAATTCTTCGGAAGTGAAGGCAGGGGCCCTTTCCCCAGTTGCAGCAGCCATTGTATCTCCCAGACCGAGGTCACAGCAGCACTTGCAGTATAGGTCCTCTCCTGTGGATAATCAGGTCTCAAGTGATTAAGCAGATAGAAAATGGCGGTCACGCCCGCGGCGGTGCGTACCGCGACCGCCGGCGCACATCGTCATTGGCTCCTGAGACCCATAGGGTTCAATGTTACCAATGCTGCTTTGCGCCGCGGTCTTCGCCCGCCTACCGCCACGGTGTGCCACGCCAGCGCAGTGACCTCACATCCCACTGTCACACTTCACAGGTCAGGCAGCCGCCATTTCAAGGGCCCACATGGCATGATTTCTACTGCGTCACACAGGCCTAGGCCTTGCATTGCCACTCATACAAGCCATTCAATGCATAGCGATTCGTGTACTGTGCAAGCTGTGTGAACGAACCTGTGGGTTGCTTGCCTCTGTGCTCCATGTTGTCCTTCCTAGGCACTGTCCGCTGGGACTTGCAAGGAGAAGGATGAATCCTCCCGTGTACCGGCCGCTGGTGGACCTGTCGACAATGGAAGAACGACATATCATACTTACATACCGGCTTGACAGAGCAACCATACATGAACTATGTGCCCAGCTGGAGCCAGACCTGATGACCCCCATCCGCCAACCCACAGGGATTCCCCCTCTGGTGCAGGTTCTGTCAGTACTCCATTTTTTGGCAAGTGGGTCTTTTCAGACAACAGTGGCCATATCATCTGGGATGTCTCAGCCTATGTTTTCTAAGGTTTTGTCCAGAGTGTTGTCTGCCCTGATGAAATACATGCGGAGCTACATTATTTTCCCTGACGTGGGCGAATTGGCTACAGTGAAGGGTGATTTATATGCCCTTTGACATATCCCCAACATCATTGGTGCCATTGATGGGACCCATGTGGCTTTGGTTCCCCCCAGTGGAAGTGAGCAGGTGTACCGAAACAGAAAAAGTTATCATTCGATGAATGTCCAGGTGGTCTGTTTGGCTGACCAGTACATCTCCCATGTAAATGCCAAGTTCCCTGGGTCAGTGCATGACGCGTATGTCATGCGAAATAGCAGCATACCTTATGTGATGGAACAGCTACAGAGACACTGTGTGTGGTGACTCTGGTTACCCCAACCTGTTGTGGCTACTGACCCCAGTGAGGAATCCCCGGACCAGGGCAGAGGAACGGTACAATGAGGCCCATGGGCGAACTAGGAGGATCATAGAAAGGACCTTCGGGGTCCTGAAGGCCAGGTTTTGGTGCCTGCATATGACAGGGGGATCCCTCATGTACTCAACAAATAAGGTGTGCCAGATCATCGTGGCCTGCTGTATGCTTCACAATCTTGCATTGCGACGCCAGGTGCCTTTTCTGCAGGAGGATGGTCCAGATGGTGGTGTTGTAGCAGCTGTGGAGCCTGTGGAGAGTGAAGAGGAGGAAGACGACGGGGACGACACGGACAACAGGGAGACAGTCATACGACAATACTTTCAGTAGCACCCAAGTAAGAATCAGCCACCCCATTTTACATTTACTGAAGGCCTCATGCGTCTCCACTGTCTGTGTTTCCCCCCAGTTCCTGGTAACTGATTTGTGACTTTCCTTTCCCTTTTCAGAGCTGTATGACCCACTGCCTGACATCAGCTTTGTTTGCCCATGGACTGAAGCTTATTGAAATTGGTATGTTGTCATCACAAAGTAACTGGACATTATTGCACCGTTATGTGTAATACATTTTTGAAAATACAAGCAGACTCCTGTTTTTTTTGGTGGAATAAGTGATTTATTTTAAGTGCTACATATAGGTACATGATTGGGAAACGGTGATGGGTGGGGGTGGAGTAATGTCCATGGCAGAGTCCAGTTCTCAGTCGCACAGGTGCATTGTCCATATGCCTGGGGAAGGATGGAGCAGGGGCAGTTCAAAGTTGGACAGGGTGACAATGTGGGACAGTGGGATGACATCAGGGGGTATCTTAGGCTGGCGGGGGTCTTGCAATCCTACTCTGTCTTCTTGTGAGATCTCAGGTTCCGCTTGCGGGGTGGTTCTTCTTCTGCAGGAGGTGGGGTTCTGGTGGCCCGTCGTTGTGTGGGGGCCTCCTGTCCACTAGCGCCGGCGGAGGTGGTAGTATGTTCCTGGGCTAGTGACAGGGGCCCTTTGGGGTGCAACATGGTCCCGCAATGTGGTGACGATCTGGGTAAGGGCCAGGACGATGGTCCCCATTGCAGAACCGATGTTCCTCAGTTCCTCCCTGAACCCCATGTACCGTTCCTCCTGCAGTTCCTGGATCTCCTGGAACCGGGCCAGTACCGTCGCCATCGTCTCCTGGGAGTGGTGGTATGCTCCCATGATGGTGGAGAGGGCCTCTTGGAGAGTGGGTTCCCCGGGCCTGTCCCCCTCTGTCGCACAGCAGCCCTCCCAGTTCCCCTGTGTTCCTGGGCCTCTGTCCCCTGGACGGTGTGCCCACTACCACTGCCCCCAGGTCCCTGTTGTTGTTGGGGTGGTGGGTCAACCTGGGTGCCCTGTAGTGGTGGACACACCGCTGATTTACGTGTCCTGGAGACAGAGGCATGGGCCCACTCGGTGGGAGCTGTGCTGGTGTTCCCAGAGGGGGTTGGGTCTGGTGTAGCCTGTGGCTGTCTGTGGGGAACCGACTGTCCAGAGGTCCCCGATGTTACGACTGTCGTCCCATTTCCAGGGGGCGCTGTAAGGGGACTGTCAGAAGCCTGGGAATCACCTTGAACACCTATCTAGAGTCCCTAGCTGACTCCTGTTTGTTTCTCTTTTCTCCATGGTACACTTGTGTAGGACTACATTTGCTTCTTGGGACTGCAAATCCCATAATGCACAGCTTGGTAGTCAGGAAAACCCGGATTCTGTTTCCCAATATTTTCAATGGGAGAAGTCCAGTTGCTCCTTTTCACTGGATCCTCTCCTCCAGGACTTGCAAGTGTCCGAAACCACACACACCTGAAACCTCTCCTGTGCAGCCCAGCTTGGAACTGCTTATAAGCAGCCATTTCCTCAAGATCCCTGTCGTGCATTGGAGTTCAATTCCTTTGTGTTACAGACCCCTTGTCGGATGGTGTTCCAGTTTTGTTCCTGTTCTGTTCCAGCCTGATCCTGTTTCCTGTTTCTCTGCCCTGCTCCTGATTGTTCCAGCCAGAGTCTTCTCCCTATTTCTTAGCCTTGTACCTGTTTGTTTCTTCCAAAGCCTGCTCCCTGTTTCTCTGCCCTGCTCCTGCCTTGTTTCAGCCTGAACCTTCTCTCTGTTTCCCAGTCCTGTTTACTGCTCATTTCCTACTCCCTGTATTCCAGTCCTGTCCTTGCCTGTTCCAGCCAGAGCCTGTTCTCAGTTTCCCAGTCCTGTCTCTGTCTGTCCCAGCCAGAAGTTTGCGCCCTGTTTTCAAGTCCTAGACCCGCCTTTGCTTCAGCCTGAGCCTGTTCCTAGTTCTTGCCTCTTTGTTTGTTCCCTTCTGTTTCTGTTTCTTCTTGGTTCTTGGTGTCTGGTAAGTGTTCTATCAGTCTTCATCAGTGTATACGTGTCCTCCTGTGTACTGGGGTTGGCTCCTGGTTTCCAGGAGGCAATTCCAGCCCCCATCCTTGTCCAGTGTTATACGTTGTATTTCGTGCCTAACAGTGACAGTGTGCTATTGCTGTTTTCTCAGGAATCGCCACTACGTTTCGAGCTGGACCCACAAGAGCGTGTCCTGTGTATGTAAGTACTATCCTTGTTTGTGCTCTAGGGTCCAGAGACAGAATCACTTCTGCTGCCTCCTTTCTATGGGGCTGGCAGGGTGACTATCTGTAAGAGCAAACTGCACAGAGGCATTGAGATTCCCTGTCACTGTGGGAGGTTCTGCGCCTTACTCTGTGTACAACCCCAGCATGTTTGTCCACTGGTAATCCGTTTCCTGTTTGTTCACACAAGGGTTGCTCTGCTTTCACTTTCCTGTTTCCTGTGCCTATCCATAGCTGTCCTTTCCGTGTATGCCTTTAGCTGCTCCTCTGCCCCAGTGTACTACCTCTTTAGGATATTCAGTGACCTCAAGGGGTGTCCCAACCAAAGTCCTGATCAGACCCGCCCGAAACCGTGACACCTGATGGGCCGGGCTGGTCATCTGGCTCCAGGGAGACAGAGCTGCTGTCTTCGCTGGGGGCCTCTTCTGGGGGTGGGATGGACATCTCGGGACCCTCCGTGGCGGTGTGGTGGCGTTCGGGTCCTGCAGGGGTATAAAGGTATGGTTATTGCTTCTGTGTGTGGCATTTCGTGTGATGGGTGGGTGTCCGTGTACCCAAGTGCAGGCATTTCCTTGTGGGGGCTTTTGTGAGTGTGGCTTGTGGGGGTGATGTGTGTGTGCAGTGGGCATGCTTTGGTGATGGGTGTCCATGCTTTGTGGTCGCATGCAGGGCTTGGTGTTGGGATGGGTGGGTTGTGATGGTGAGCCTTTTGCTAGGGGTTGGTGTGATGGGGGAGGGGGTGAGGGTGGGGCTATGATTTGGCATGCAGGTGGGGTGGGGGTGGGAAGCAGTAGTGAAGATTTACCTTACCAGAGTCCATTCCTCCGCCTACTCCTGCGAGGCCCTCAGGATGCAGGATGTGCAAGACTTCCTCCTCCCACGCAGTAAATTCTGGGAGAGAAGGTGGGGGTCCGCCGCCAGTCTTCTGCACCGCAATGTTGTGCCTTGAGACCATGGAACGCACCTTCCTCCGTAGGTCATTCCATCTCTTCCTGATGTCCTCCCGATTGCGTGGATGCTGTCCCACCGCGTTGACCCTGTCCATTATCCTTTGCCATAGCTCCATCTTCCTGGCAATTGTGGTGTGCAGCACCTGTGCCCCGAAGAGCTGGGGCTCTACACGGACTATTTCCTCCACCATGACCCTGAGTTCTGCGTCACTGAATCTGGGGTGTCTTTGGGGTGCCATGGGGTGGTGTGGTTGAGGTGTGGGGTGGCGTTTGTGGTGATGAGTGTGGTGCGTGTGGTGGTGTGTGGTGTTTGGTGCGTGGATTCTGTGTGGGTGATGGTGTTGTGTGCCTCTGTGTTGTGGGATTGTCTATTCTGTGCCCTGTCTCTAGCCTTCGTCAATGATTCCGTGTCGTAGGGGCATGTGGGGGATGTGGGTGTGTGTTTTATATTGTGTTGGGTGTGTGGGAGTGGTGTTAGTATGTGTATCAGGTGTGTGTATTTCGAAGTGACCAATGTGGCTGAGTTTTCTATGTGTGTGTGTATTTTGACCGCGGCGGTGTGTACCGCCAATGGAATACCGCGTTTGAAAGACCGCTGCAGGGATTTGTGGGTCGGAATGGTATGGGCGTATTTCTGTTGGCGTGACGGTGGAGGTTTGGTCATCGCCATTTTTTTGCTGACCTTTGGTGTGGCGGACTTTTGTGGATGTCGGGTTTTTGGCGGTTTGCCAGTTGCGGGTCAGAATGACCGTGGCGGTTTACCGCGGCCGCGGCGGTGTTATGGCGGTCTTCTGACCGGCGGTAAGCGCCTTTTACCGCCGAGGTCAGAATGACCCCCATAATCATGTAATGTGCAGTCAAGTGATGACATCCTTAACGTATGAAGTCTTCTAGGTATTTTAGAGTTGTTCTATTCCTTACACCCTTATTAAACTTCTCGTTAGGATCTAGATTAGACCCATGAAAACTTCCTTCTTTAAATGGCTCATCTGTTACTGGTTTATCATTCATACACTTAGCTAGATGCGACATGCTCCATACATCACCTCCTTCAAGAACAACAACATTTCTTTTTACTGTACAATTTTTTTCGGACCCATAAACTTAGACGTACCTTTTTTTGACCAAAAAGGTTTTTTAATGTACACAAGGTCACCTTCATGCCATAACCTTCGATGGACACCATGGGCCTGATTCTAACTTTGGAGGACCAAAGTGGCGGATATACCACCTACCGTATTACGAGTTCCATAGGATATAATGGACTCGTAATACGGTAGGTGGTATATCCGCCACTTTTGGGACGGTTTAACACCGTCCTCCAAAGTTAGAATCAGGCCCCATGTCTCTTATCAAATGCCACCTTATACTTTGCCTGATTGTCAATAATTTTGCGTTGAGCAGTACTCTTGTCTGCAGGTGACTCCCCAAAACCCTTATCAGCTAATAGCCACAAGGGATTAAGTTTAGAACCAGCCAATCTACCCTTCAATAGTCTAAAAGGGGACATACCAGTAACACCATTGGGGGTATTCCTGTGAGCCCATAATTTCTCCCTGAGAACAGTTTTTAAAGGAACATTATTGTCCAAAGCAGTCTGAGCGCTGGCCACCACCGATTGGTTCATTTTCTCAACCAATCCATTGGCTTGAGGTGAATATAAAGCCGTGCGAAAATGAGAGATGGCCAAATTGTTGAGGCAATTCTTCATTTCCAGTGAAGTAAATTGCACTCCATTATCGGTGATTATCACTTTCGGAATGCCTTCACATGCAAAAACAGCAGTTAAAAACTCTATCACCACCTTAGTGGTAATAGAACTTACACAACAAGCAGTGACGCATTTAGACATATAATCAACCAATACAATTACAAATCACTCATTGTGAGATAGATTTTCAAATGGCCCCACAAGATCTAAGCCTAGTTTGCACCATGGCTCATCAGGGACACTAATTGGGGATAAAGGAGCTGTTCTTACATTCCTGGATTTATCACTCCTTGCACAGTGCACACAATCCCTTACTATCTCTTCAACCTGTCTGTCCAAGCCTGGCCACCAATAACACTCTCTAACCCTGGACTTGGTCAAATTCCTCCCTAGATGTCCCTCATGGGCTAAATTAATTAACTTCTCATGCAACCCAAGTGGATGAATCAATCTATCACCTCTGTACACATCCATCCCAACAATGCTCAATTCATCCCTAACATTCCAAAATGCTTTAATATTGTCTGGACAAGTGTGGAAATTAGGCCAACCTTTCACAACATATTCTAAAATGAGTGCACGAGCAGTGTCTTGTTTACATTCCAGTTCCCATTCTTCTTTATCAACAGCTGGCTCCTTCACCCACAAAATTGGGACCTGAACATTTGTGGTATTGTCTGACAAAGGTAATCTAGAAAGAGAATCTGCAGGAATATTCTCCTTTCCAGGAAAATATTCCACATGGAAATTGTACTCAATTAGATTCTCCACCCAACGTTTGATGCGAGGAGTCATATTCTCTATATTGCGACATGAAAACATTTGTACCAAAGGTCTATGATCGCTCCTAATTACAAATGGTGACCCCCACAGATAGTATTTAAAATGGTTGACAGCCCAATTACATGCCAAAGCTTCACGCTCTATTACTGAATAACGTGTTTCTGCTTCTCTTAACGAACGAGAGGCAAAAGCCACTACTCTCTCCTCACCATCAACCAACTGTGACAGGACTGCACCCAGACCTTTAAGGCTTGCATCTGTGGACAACAAAGTCTTTCTTCGGGTATCAAAATGCCCCAGTGTGGGCATCTCACCAATTCTGGATTTAACAATAGTAAAAGCCTCATCACACTCCGAAGACCACAAAAAATCAACACCCTTCTTTAGCATAGCTCTCAACGGCTGAACTACACTAGCAAAATTTTTAATAAATTTCGAGTAGTATTCAGCTAAACCAAGAAACGATCGCACTTGATCTCTGTCAGAAGGGATAGGCATAGATATAATGGATTTAGCCAACGTCACCTTAGGTTTGATACCGTCTCCGGAAATGGTGTGCCCCAGATAAGAGACCGTACCAACTCCAAATTTACACTTTTCTTTTTTTAAGGTTAAACCCTTTTCTTTTAATCTTATCAAAACTGCTTGGAGAGCAATGTCATGTTCCTTTTCATCCTTCCCATATATTAGCATATCATCCTGAAAAAATAACACTGAATTTAAACCCTTAAGAACCTCCTTCATTACTCTTTGAAAACATGCAGCAGCCGATGCCAAACCAAATGGCATTCTAATAAACCGGAAAGCCCCCAAAGGGGTGACAAAAGAGGTTAGATGTCTTGAGTCTTCATGAAGTAAAACTTGATGATAAGCCGCCGATAAATCAAATACACTGAATACCTTGGCCTCCGAGATCATGGTTAAAGTCTCATTAATGTTAGGTAATGGTTGGCGATCAACCCATATACACTGGTTGAGGCCTCTCAAGTCAACACACATCCTAATTTTTGAACCATTATCCTTGGGAACCAAAACAATGGGGGCCAACCATTCAGAAGCCTCAATTTCCTCTATAACACCCAAATTTAACAATCTATTAAGCTCATCCCGCAATAGGGAAAACATCAAATGGGGAACCTTCCTCACCTTATATACCATGGTTTGGCCGAATCTTTCAGAATGATCCTATGTTTGAAACCAGCTAACAAACCCAATTTGTCACTGAACACTTCAGAAAATTCATTTACAATTGAAGTATCATTCCCTAAATTAGATATAGACAGAACTTGTTCCGGAGAGTTTGGATTGAGGATAATGCCAAGATCCCTTTGGTGTCTCCACCCCAACAAGTTATCACCTCGTTTGGCTACATACATTTTTCCAACCGTTTCACGCCCTTTGAATTTAATAGTCATAAGAGAATAGCCAAATAAATCAATTCTCTGTCCACCATAACCTATGGGATCAATGTCTGGGGGAAGAAGTTCAATATGTTCATTGCCAAAAATTGTTTCCCAATTTTTGTCACCTATTAAGGTGAACGGAGAACCTGAATCCGCAAGAACCTGAACAATCTTACCATCAATTTCTATATCACATTTTGGCATAATTAACTTAGTATCGCTATTAATAAGAGAATTATGAATAATTGGACATTTCACATTTAAGATTAAATCTTGACTTAACACAGTTTCATCTACTACATTGACCTTTTGGTTCTTACAGACTTTTGCCAAATGTCCTTTCTTCCCACAATTCCTACAGTTGACATTTCTAGCAAAACATCTTGGATTATTTGCCAAATGTCCAGGACTACCACATTTGTAACACCTAAGTTTGGGATCTTTGATTATTTCACTGCCACCTTCCAAATGATATGTTAACGGTTTCCGTATAACATTCCTGTCTACTTGAGTCGAGACTTTAGCTACTGTTGAGTTAACGAAAGGTTCAGTTAAACAGTTTGAAGTGGTGCTTTTAATTTCCTGAACCCAAGAAGTAGCATGCTCTAAACTTTCCAAGATGGCAACGGCTTCTTCCAAAGCGGGATTCTTAGCTAATAATTTTTCCTGCACCCTTGGATTATTTGTGCACCTTACTAATTGATCTCTGATAAGAGAATCAGTTAAACCAGCAAACTCACAAGTCTGAGCTAATGTTTTCAGAGATGCAATGTAATTACCCACTCTCTCATTTTTGGCTTGTGCTCTCATAAAAAATTTATGTCGTTCCATGACTATGTTAATACGTGTATCAAAATGTTTTTTTAACATCATGACAGACATGTCATATACATCTCTAGGATCTCCATCAGCAGTGCCAAGCGCAATTAAATCCAGACTGTCATAAATATTTCTTCCTTCAATGCCCAAATTATGAAGAAGGATACCTTGCTTCCTTGCTGGCGACAAAATTTCTCCCCCTATTCCAATTAAATAAGATTAAAAAAGATTAATCCATTTCTTCCAAGGTAAAATGGGTTCTCCACGTTCAGATAAAAATTGTGGTGGTTGAGCCAAGCTAAGCGTAGCTAATTGCGACATGACGTGAATAATATAGTTAAAATGTGACATAGTAAAAGAAATAACAATAGTATTAGTAATAATAATACTTATAACACTTAAATGTAGTGGGATATTCAAACTGAGCCACTAAGTATTAAATGCCTTTCATTTAAGTGAATGATAAACAACAAAACAAAAAAAACAACAAAAAATGAAGTTAGCAGTCTAGTCATTTGTATGTCCAACACACGCGAGATTTATGTGTCCAAACCACGCGAGATTTGATATCAACAACAACCTTACAGTGTTTGAACAGAACTCCTCTGGAACACTTCACTTGAACTTGAGAAGCGGCAATTACCACTTCCTTAAGGAACTTATACGCGCTGTCACGCGACTTCAAGGTAAGTTGTTGACAGCCCAGTTATTGTAATTCCCAAAAGGTTCTCACATTGCTGACATTTCACGCTCGGTCGCGCGACTTCAAAATCAGCTGCCTTGGCTGCACACGATGAGCGACGGCGGCTTCACGCAATGAGCTGCAGTTTGAAGAACACTGATACCGGTTCTCACATTGCTGACATTTCACGTGCGGTCGCGCGACTTCAAAATCAGCTGCCTTGGCTGCACGCGATGAGCAACGGCGGCTTCACGCGATGAGCTGCAGTTTGAAGAACACTGGTGCAGTTTCAATCGCGCGTTAAGAATGTTAGAGTTCAAATCTATACAGGGCCCAACTGTGCATAGATATCATTGTTGCCGCTATCAAAAAGATAATATAATCGAATACCAGGACAAAGTTCAGAAGAGTATTACCAGCGTTTTTCATAAAATAGAAATAATAAGTATAACGAAGTACTTCTTTGTTTCCTTCTAGGCACACTGTATAATAATAATGCTGCTCAGCAGTGCAATAATTCAAAATCCAAAAGTTAAAGTTGCAGGAAAACACAGGATTGTAGATCGTAGTTCCTAGGACCAAGTCATTAATATAATAGTGAAATACCTGTAACATCAAGATGCCAAAACGCAGTGTTTCTTCTTAAAAGTATAAAATCAGTTTAATCATTGGTCCATTGCACGCCAGGTTCAGTGGATGCTGGAGACCCTCGTCGCCACTGTTAAGGATCCATATCCATGAAGTCAAGATTTATATGATAAGATCCTTTATTATCCAGCATCCATCAACAGTGCCAACTCTTCATCCCTGCTTCCTGCCCTCTTCTCCCAACTCCTTCAGAACCCCCAAGTCCTCTGATTCCGTTCTCTGACATCACTGGCTCCAATGATGTCAGAGACCAGTAGAGTCTACAACAGAGTGTGCTAGGGAGAGATTTTATGATGAGCAAGTGTGGTATCTGACAGCTCCTCTCCCCTCCTTAGGTCAGAGATGACCCATCCTGCCAGCTACTATTCCTTTTTGTATCACCATCTGGGAGCAATACACAAAGTCCAACTGCCATCTAGTCATCTAGTCATGTGACACAGGATAAAGGCTGCATGCACCAAATGGTTGTGACAACAAAAAATGGCAACATTCAAAAAATTGCATTTTCAGAATTAATATTTAAAATCTGACTTAACCATTGAAGAGGGTTTTTAAATTACAATTCTTTAGACACCAAACACAACATTCCTTCCTACTTGCAATTGAAAGTTATCACATATTAAATGTAATAAATGAACCCAATATTTTCAAACGAGAGAGGCAGACCTAACAGCAGTGAAAATCAAATTTAGGAATTTTTCATTACCAGGTAATGTAAAACGCATAAGTACATGGCAAACTTTTTAAATACACTGCACGCTGCCCTCTGGGGCGTGTAGGGCCCACCCTAGGGGTGACATGCATAAAAAAGAAGGTTTAGGCCTGACATAAGCTTTATTTTGCCAGGTTGAAATTTCATTTAAAAATGCACACGCAGACTGTAAGGGTTCAGAGGATTCAAACACCTCTATGTATAGTTACTAAAATCCATTACAAATGGCAAACTTCTGATTAAAAGCAATTATCAAAGTGCTGTGTGCAGCAGGCAGAGTTCACAAAAAATGCCTAATTTAAAATCTACCATTAGATAAAATCCAATCATGCCTACAACACCAGATAGGATCTGCAGCACCTGGTAGACTATACCCCCTTAAAATAGACAAATTAGAAAACAAGGATTACAAGTGGGCTGGTTCTCATTAATCAACACATATCTTCCAGTTAGCAACATCACAATAAACCATTCTGTGATAGAATTGACTTAACACACTCCGAGTCCAACCGAGGCACACTTTGAGCAATTCAGTGTTCCCTTCCAGTTGACTAAAAACAGACAGCAAAAACACAAATGTGCAATCAACAGATAGGACATGAAAAGATACTTTAGCTTGTATTCCATATTAGGCTATGATAACTTATGTTTTTTCAAAGCTGGGGCAGGGCAAGCCATAGAAAGAAGGCCAGGAAGTAAAGGTCCCCTAATCTAAATAACAAACTTTGTAATTAAGGTGTGGCTTTTATTGGAACTGGGTGCTGGTGCTGCCGATTGATTGAGAATCTGACTTATTAGTTTAACAAATTTAATGCCTCTCACCAGTGCCCAGGGAGCAAGAGGCCTGAAGCAAATGGCAGATGCATCCAGGCAAGTGCACGTCCTGGTTGCCAGATAAAGTACTTTTAGCAAGTCTCCTTTGCTAGTCAAGGACAGGGAAACAACCAAACAGATGCAGCCATGACTTGTTCATATATTTGTATTGCCTGCAATATCTGTTGTCGCCTCGGCCCACCCAGGTTGGATTAAAATCTTTTATCAGGATCACTAATAGCTTCATGTAGAGGATCTGCCTTCACTATTCAGCATTTATAGTTTCCATAAAATAGGGCTGTGGTACCTCAAGAGATAAGATGTGTTCAGCGGCTGGAACAATATTGAATTGCAACTCTTTTGTAGGTCTTGTGCCAGGACACAGTTTTCATTTGCTTATTGAGTGCCCTCTTCCAATCGGGAAATGTGATAGCACTGTTAAAAGGGCTGCTTCTTCTATCCACAGAATCAGAATTGCAGTTCTTAGTTTGCTAAACCGGGGATTACCAGGAGTTTTGAAGATAACTTTCAAAGTGCTTTCTAGAGAATTTGTTTGGGCCATCCTAGTTCTGATATAGAATTTCAGCAGGGAGGCTTTGCATTCTAAAGATCGATTAACTAACCCCAGTTCTACTCTTAGTCTTGAGTGACGGGCATGACCATGTTGATAGAATATGTTTTGTATGCTCTGCTGTGAATTAGTTCCAAGGTTGACTCCAGAGCACCTGGATGAGCATGGTAACCATACTACAATGCGGGAAGTAATGTTGCCTTGATAACTCTTAAGATTGAGCACCCGTAGTACTGCTTAATAGGCAATTTAATTGGACAATTCCATATGTGATGGTGGTAGCTTTCTTTTTAAGTGCTCTAACATGTGCCACTGCCTTGCCATTATCACTGCCCAAGTAGTTGCAGTTCCTGGAAGTACTGATTGCATTTCACTCCTAGGCGCCATGTCACAATCTTCTTGTATATCTTCTTCAATATCTTTTAAAAATAGGCACTTTTGTTTTGTCCTGACTGACCAGTAATTGATTCGCTTCATTAAATCTATTCAGTGCATTGAGTGCACATTCTAGCCCGGATTTTGTATGATCCATAATCATGAGGTCATTCGCATAATGTATAATTTACAGTTTGGTAGTTTCTAGATTGGGGAGAACCAAGATGCTTGATTGTGTTAGCGAGTCTGACCTTAATAAGTAAACTTACAAGGGTACGCAAATAGGTCAATGAACCTTTTGACTCGCAATTAAGATGTTCTTACCAAAGCTCCAGTACATAATCGATAATCAACACAGAATAATCAATAATCAATAATCATTAATAATCAGTAACATCAATAATCAATGGAGTCAGTAATTGTAACACACCATGACGTTTCAGTCATGAATAACCACACATTTTAGTGAAAGTTATAATATTTATTTCTCTATATTAACAATGCTAATGTCATGCAGATTAATCTCAAAATCAAATGAAACACATACAAAAACAATACTGCTGTCCAAAGCGGCGGAAGAAACATAATCTAATCAAAGCTTGAACAACAGCACATTCTAAGTTTATGGTGCAAATCAACAGTAAAGTCAACTGTGTCAATGTAATTCTATACATGAAGTTTAGCAGAGAAATTCATCAAACATTAGTCCCTGTCATATTTCATTAGTGAGAATCCTTAACTAACATCAGATTAGCATTAGCATGTTGGGCTTCATGGAAAACAATTTAGTAACATAAATTTGGAAAAACATCTAAATATGGCTCTATCAAAACAGTGCAGTTGGTACCTAGAAAGAAAAAGCAAATATGCATGACAATCACAATTTAGGTTATAATACCTATCCTCAGTATGGATCAGCAAGGCAGTGTCAATCTTCGTCCTCAGGGCATCAGTCGAACAGCAAGGCATCAGGATTCAGCGTCAAAGTTCACAAAAGACTCTGGGCCAGATTAAAACTTTGGAGGAGGTGTTAATCCGTCCCAAAAGTGACGGTAAAGTGACGGATGTACCACCAGCCGTATTACGAGTCCATTATATCCTATGGAACTCGTAATACGGCTGGTGGTATATCTGTCACATTTGGGACGGATTAACACCTCCTCCAAAGTTGTAATCAGGCCCAAAGTCTCTAAGCATTAAAGTTAAGCATGTCTCTTGTCAAGACACACAAGAAAGAAGTAATCTTTCAGTCAGGAAGAAAAATGTGTAATGGGCGGTCTTCTCTCCATGTGATCCTGTTAAGTCAAAACTGTTAAAACTATCCCCCTAATCCCTATTAGTTAGTTAATTGTATGTTCACACTTTGTCCAATAAAACTAAAATCCCAAATCTACGAATTCTAATATTACTCCATTGGTTTGTCTTGCAGTGTCCTCATCATCTGGTTTGTCAGGTAACAATATTGTTGCAGCTTCTACTCTAGTCAGTATCTTCATTGTTCTGGTCCTGGGAAAGTCAGTCTCACACACATTACATTTAAAATGTTGCATTAGCGGGAACACCATCTTCTAGCAGTCGGTTCTCATGAGAAGCTTCCGTTATAAGCACATTTATATTATACAATAGAAATTCACAGTTTAACTCTCTAGGACAACCATTTTATTAAACGCTAAGAAATACAGCTTCTACAAGAGGTCTGGCAAGTAGGCCAAGACACTTGATCAGTTAAGGCCTAAAATTAATAATACTAAAACTAAATTCATAACACTTAAAATTACATATTACTGATTTAGTCTAACATATATTCATCATTTCATGAGTATTAATTGATTAGTACATTTCGTTAACATTGGTGGCCATTCTTCGTAATCACATTTTCAAATACGTGCATTATTTTTCTATGTTATCTTATTTTCTACACAAACTTATTACTCAGAATACATAAGCACTCATTAATAATTTTTATTAAAACACCTGTGCTATCAATCCCTCCTCTGATGACTAAATATGTCATCACACTAATTATTGCCCACAAATGTTTGCATCAGCTAAAACTCTGCCAATTCAAACTCTTCATAATTTTGTTTCCCCTTTGAATTTTCCTTATACAATTTTTCCCTTTTCTTTTCTTCCCTTCTCTGATTATTCTTTGACTTTTTCAATGTAATTCTTTTGCATAATTTGCACAATCCCCATATTCCCAATAGACAAACAACAATAATAATATTCCCTGTGTTCAATAGAATCTCATTCCAAATGTTGCTGAGCCAATTTCCCACTGAAGCAAACCCCTTACCAACCTTTTCCCAAACACCTGGTTCTTCCAATTCTTGCAAATTAGCATTTGCAATAGTCAGATTAGTAAGAAAGGCCCAAATTATATTTTGGCGGTAAGTACCGCCTACCGCTGCAGTGATGACCGCAAAAAGACCGTCGCCGCGGCTAACATCAGTCTGACATAATATGACCATAGCCGGATTTCTGCCACAAGAAGGGTGGAAATCCAGCTGTGGCCATACTGAGGGACAGTGTTAAGGTGGCGCCACGCCAGTAGACCGCCGTCAGCTGTATTATGAGAAATAATACTACCTGGTGGTGTTCTACTGGTGGGTGCTGCTGACGGTAGCAGCGCCCTGTCCCGTCCCCTACCAGAAGACCCCCTGGATTCAGGTAAGTCAGGTTTCCGATAGGGGAGGGGGTGGGATGTGTTGTGTGTGTGTGTTTGTGTGTGGGGGTGGTGTGTATGAATATGTGGGTGTGTGCGTGCATGCAAATGAGTGTGTAGCGTTGCTTGCGTGTGTGTGTGTGCATGTGTGAGAATGCATGAATGAATGGAAATGTGAATGCATGTCTGTGTGCAAGTTTGGATGTGTGTACGAATGTGTGTGTGAATGAATGGATGAATGAGTGTATGAATGCATGTATGCCTGTGTGAGTGTGTGAATGCAGGTGTGTGCCTGCAAGAGTGCATGTTTGGGGGGAGGATTGGAAGGGAGGAGCATGGATGGATGTGGGGTGGGGGTTGTCTGGGGAGTGTTCGGAGGGGTGGGTTGGCCTCCTACCAGTGACAGGGAATTCCTTCTCTGTCACTGGTAGGGCCTGTCGCCATGGTTTTCATGGCGTTACAAACACCACAAAAGCCATGGCAGTAGGCAAGGTCATAATGCCGCCGGGGGACAGTAGCGGCCACAGGGTTGAAGATTGTTATCTGCATCCCAGCGGCTGCTACCGCCATGGCGGTCAGTGTGGTACATTGGCAGGTTGGCTTCAGCCAATCCGCCAATGTCATAATGTGACGGTATGTACGCCAGCCTGTTGGCTGTACCACTACCACATTTCAACCGACCGCTGGGGTCATAATGACCTCCTAAGTCTCTTATCCCTTTACTCTTATCTGGTATATACGAACAATAATGCCTAGCATTAATCATTCTACAGACTCCATCATCTTTCACTAAAAGAATGTGTAAAGCAAGAGGATTTTGAAGAGTCATAGCTCTATCAGCAGCTAATTCAGTATCTATCGGGAGTATGGCTCCTGAAAAATTTGTCAGCATATTATCCAAAATAGTACACAACTTTCAAATCGTTATCGAATTCAGAATGACTCCTACTGAAGGAATCACTGCTCCAAATATATCTCCCACTATAGCAGAAGAGGACTGCCTCCTCTATCTCTTATGATGTAATTCAGTCACTTTCGGAAACTTCTTCAAATCCTCCGTTTGAGAAATCTTTGGGAAGACGATCCCCAAATAACATGTCACGCACCATCCTCTTGGAAGATGGTAATAAGCATTAAGACCTCAGATGTAATAAATCCCTGGAATTGCAGGGTCCTGTCCATTCAACATAAACATCCATTTACTCTGAAACAAAAACACATGCCTACATGCACTCGTTCCGACAAATAAAGTGTCAGTGTGCGATTTAGGCCTATATATACAAAGTTTCTCTATGTGGTGTGCATCTAAAGCTAATTTCCCTTGCGTTTAATTGCACTATAAGCATAATCATTCTTGTAAGTCCTTTTCTCTGAGCCTTTTTCTAATTTCTCTTTTAATGCTTTCCTCCTGTCATCTGTGTGATCTAAGAAGCTTTTCTCTAAAGATGTAAGCAAGCATGTCAAATTATTTCTATGCGCATAAGCTGTGCCAAACGTCAATGTAGGTTCAAAGAAACCTCTAACTATTCCTATGTCATTATCCTTAGCTATTCTACTCCAATACCTAATTATAGGAAGAAACAAAAACACAACATCATAATTTGAATAAAAGTACTGAATGTACTCCTGGTTATAAAATCTTGTTAGTAACAGACTGCAACTTATTCCATAAGTTAAAGGCAGACTATGATAGGTGACTCCTTTCTCGACTGATGAAGGAATCTGCATACACACAAAGCAATTCCTCGCATCCATTGTCTCAACATACTCACTCAATAAGCCATAGAAAACATTAGCAGAAAGTCCTCCTTCTGCATTAATATCCTCATGCAAATATTCCTCATCTAACCTAAACTTCTCTAATGCTGTTAGTGCAGTGGTTGTCTCAAAAGCATAAGCATAAGTATGGTTGGCTTCTCTCTTATCAATAACAGAAATTCCCACAATCAACACTACTAACAATATCCCACACATAACCGCCAAACCAATGCTCATATATTTACAGTGCCTAGCATCTCTACCCTGTTGACTAATGTTACTCATGATCTGTAAAGAATCAGAAAGCAGAAGAAATTTAGCAAAATCAAAAGTAGACAACTCTTCTTTCAGCAGTTCAGTCTCACTTCCAGGATCCCTTGTCAAAATCGGTTAGCAGCTTTGTCAAAATCAGGTTTCAAAAGTCAAATCAGGTTATCAATGTCTCTTCTGGTTACTTTCAATGGTTTCTTTTCTCAAAAATGTTTCTCTCAGATTGTTTGAACAGTTCAGTTCATAGCGTCCTTCATGTGCCAAAATACTGACCCAGAATCTCTCCATCAAATCAAAAAGACAAAAACATTTGCTGCCATTCATTCGTAGTTGCATACGCCCATTCAGAACCTGTGTATCTTCGACTTGCTATTCTCTTACTTTTCAATTTTCGATCACCATTCAGCTCTCCTTCACTTAGATCTTCTCTCCTTGTGGCATCTACTTCTTCGATTGTTGGTTCAACAACCACTTCTTTCCCTTTCTTCACCTGTGTCTCTGGCTACTTATCTCCTTTCAGTGGACCCTTTGCCAGTGTTCTCTTCAGAGTCGAACTCAAACCTTCTCCTTGTTCTGTGGTGCTTTCTCTTGACAGACCTGCAATCAGTTCAGGAGGAGTCAGATCACATTGACTTTGATCCACCTCAACACCTTCCCCTTCTGGGTCTGAAAATTGCTGTTTGTCTCTCAAGGTCGTCTAGGATCTCCTGCTGCCTCAATTGAAATAGGCTCTCCGTCACCATCCTGGAGGTCTCTTCCGTTGTCTCTCACAGGAGTGACTGAACCGTCCTCAACGAGCTCAGATCCGGTCTCAGTTCCCCTTTCGGCTCTGAGACTTGTGTCACTGTTATTGGTATTCTCAACAACACTTCTTCATGATCCTGTGGACATGCCACTTTCTTCATTTGACTTGCATGAATCCAGTTCGGAATTCCAGCACTCTTCACAGCTGTGGGAGTTGTCAAAACTACCTCATAAGGTCCTTTCCAACGAGGCTCGAAACACATCTTTCTCACGTGTTTTCGGATCACAACCCAGTCCCCAGCTCTCAGGTTGTGTCCTGGGTCATGGATCGGTGCAGTGTGGAGGTTTCCACCTGCTTAGAAAAAGAGCAAACCACATAAACCAGACCTTTGCAATAGTCCAACACCATATCATCTGTAATGTTGACAAGTGCATTTGTAGGCACCGCTGGTAACCTAATTGCTCTGCGAGGATCTCATGCGGCGGCAATCCTGTATTTCTGTCAGGTGTGTTTCTCATTGACATCTACACTAAAGGCAATGCATCAGGCCATTGCAAATTCATTGATGCATACATCTTTGCAACTCTTGAATTCAATGTACCATTCATCTTTTCCACTAGTCCTGATGCTTCAGGGAGGTAGCTACAATGCAGCTTCTGCTCAATGTTTAATGCTGCACATAGTAATTTAATTACTTCATTGTTGAAGTGACTTCCCCTATCTGATTCTCAGGAAAACCCAAAACGCGGTATCAGTAGTTTCGCTAGTGTGAGACTATCATTTCTTTGTGTAGGTTAAGCTTCAATCCAATGACTAAAGATGCAAATAATCACTAACACATATCTCAAACCTCCACACACAGGCATCTCAATAAAATGCATTTGCATTCTGCTGAATGGACCTCATGCTCTTAATATGTGGCTCAAATTAACCACTGTCCCTTTCCCTGCATTTAGTTGTTGGCAAATTACACATCAATGGCAAACTGGTTCAGCAACTTGTCTAAACTTTGAGTTGAACCAATCTTGTTTGAACAAACAAATCATTGCATCTCTCCCAATATGTGCTTGCCCATGATAGTACCTCGCCATTTGAGACAACAGGCTATGTGGCAAAACCAACTGACCCTCTTCTGAAACCCACAATTCATTTTGTCTTTACACACATTTCATTTTGCTCCATGAACGCTTTTACTCCCTGTCCACATTATTCTGCAATGTCTGTAATTCTTCAAAGGTGTCAATTATTTTCAATTCATAGCCTGTACAACTTTCATCTTCTTCAGGTGGCACCTGTCTTTGAACAATATACAGTTCAATGCACAAAACCTTGCAACTTGATCTGCATATTCATTTCCCCATGGCACAAAGTCTTGCAACTTCAAATGTTCACTGCATTTCACCACGGCAATCTTTTCTGGCATTTGAATAGCATGTAACAATTCTTTAATTCTCTCACCATTTCTGGCTGATGAACCAGAAGAGGTAAAAAAACCTCTCTGTGACCACAACTGACCAAAATCATGGACTATTCCAAATCCACACTGGCTACCCGTGTAGACTGTAACTTTCAATTGAGCAGAGACATGGCACGCTCTAATAAGGGCTACCAGTTCTGCCACTTGGGCAGAATACACACCTCGAAGCCAAGAAGCTTCCAAGGTACCAGTAATTGTGCACATAGCATATCCTGCTCTCAGTTTCCCTGTATTGGCTCTCAGAAAAGAACCATCAACAAAAATAATTTTGTAATTTTCTTCTAATCGGCTATCTCTAATATCAGGTCTCGGTTTTGTGCACAAATCAGTTACTTCAAGACAAGCATGCTCAACCTCTTCCTCTTTTTCAATTTCGGCATTTTCACTCAGAAGTAAGGTTGCCATGTTCAGCACTGTACATCTTTTCAATGACACATTTGGTGACCCTAGAATACTTGTTTCATATCGAGTCAACCTCGCACCAGTCAAATATTGGGTTTTCGTCCTTGTGAGTAGAATCTCAATAGAGTGAGGGACCATCACAGTCAGGGGATGTCCCATCACAATGCCTTCACACTGTGTAAGGCTCTGACCAACTGCTGCAACTGCGTGCAAACAACCCATTAAGGCTGCTGCAACTGGGTCAAAAGTAGCTGAAAAACATGCTACTGGGCTGTTTACACCTCCATGGACCTGTGTGAAGACAGACAAAGAACATGCATCACGCTCATGACAAAACAATGTGAAAGGTTTTGTGTAATCAGGCATACCCAACGCTAGAGCCCTGCACAGACTGGCAATTCCAATGCTTTCATTTAATTCTGGTCTAACACTATGGGATCAATAACTTCCTTATGAGTCAGCTTCTGCAGTCTTGAAATGACTGAAAAATTCAGAATCCATTGGCGACAATAACCTACCATCCCCAAAAACATTCTCACGTCTCTCTGTGTAGTCGGGGGATTTATCTGCAATATGGTTGTAATCCTTTCTCTGGATATCTTTCTTGAAACCTTCTCAATCTGGTAACCCAAATATTTCACTACTTTCTGACAGTATTGCAATTTAAGCAGAGACAATTTGTAACCATTATTTCCCAAATGGTTCAACATGGCAATCATATCTTACTTGCACTCATCCCTTGTTTTGGACGCAATCAGCAAGTCATCAATGTACTGCACCAAGGTCGATTGGAAAGGCAATTCCAACGACTCCAATTTATTTTTCAAGATCTGATTGAATATGGAAGGTGACTCCGATAACCCCTGAGGGATTCTGCACCAGCAATAAACTCGATCCAGGAATTTGAAACAAAAGAGAAATTGGCTATCCTCATGAAAAGGTACAGAAAAGAATGCTTTTGACAAATCAATGACACTGAACCACTCAGCATCACATAGAATCTGGAACAATATTGCAGCTGGATTTGGCACCACAGAACAACATTTGACTACAATCTCATTTATTTTTCTGAAATCCTGAACAATCCAAACCTTCCCACAGGGCTTCTTCTAACCCAGTATTGGTGAATTACATGGACTGCTCAATACTTCTTTCAGAACCCCTTTCTTTACAAAGTCTACAATTGTCAAAGCCCAGCTCACCTGAGTCCTTGTTCAGTTCTGATGGAGGTTGAAGACAATCCGACCCCACCCTGAAACTGCTTGTTCCAGCACACTAGTTTTTTAAACAGTGCACTAAGAACAGAAGCTCAAGGGAAGGGGGGAAGTGGATAAAATAAAATAAAGAGACAACAGCGTTCTTGCGTTTCCACTGTTGAAGTGCTGCACAAATCTGCGGCCCTCTCTGACTTCTGTAGAAACTGGTGCCTAATGAAACATAAACAAAGAACAGATAAGTACATCCTATTCCTAACTGGGTTCCTGACTATCCCTTTATTTATTAGAAATTTTCTTCTAAAACTACCTCTTGGATCCTGGTCTCTAGTTTCCAGGTTTGGAATGTGTTACTGCTCTGGGATGTGCTTTCTATTACTCTAAAGCTTCTAAAACATTAAACAAATACCGTTATCAGAATTATCAATATCAAACATTCATCTTAATATAACTAAAGCCTAAATTGCCAATAGCAGACTCACTTTTCCCATATTTCCAGAATCTTTTATAAAACAAATACTGTACTTTTACGTCAAAATACAGCATGTAATTTGTGCAAGTCCTTGATTTACTGTTTGCCTTGCTGTTAATGGTTTCCACGGTTCGATTCTTAAAAGTTCTATAAAAAAATGTTTGCTTCACAAAGTTCCGCAAAGTATTGTTGTAACAAAGAATTTGAATCACAATGTTCGTGGAAGGTATCTTGTTTCAAATTGTCTATACACGAATCCAGAAATTGGTGTCAAAGTTCTTTCAGGTAATAAAAGTTTTGCACTTACTTGTCGCTGGCAAGAGATACTGATCAGCCTAACCTTGTCTTCTTTCTCTTTTGCAGGTTGCTTCTAGGGGAGAGGCTGAGGCAAGGAGGAACCGGAAACCGGAAGAAGGAAGAGCCAGCAGCTGCGCCCATTGAAGCCAATGAAAGTCTGTAGAGAGCAGGAGTGCCAGCGCCGAGGGATCTGTCCTCAGGTAAGCGGGAGGTAGACGAGCACAAGCACTGGGCGAGGCTCGGGGGCTGCCTTTTATAGACAGGGCTGGGTGTGGTCCTCACATGCTGCACATGTTCTTGAAAGGTGTGCAGAGCTGGGTGTGGTTTGAAGAGCTGGGTGTGGTCCTCACATGCTGCACATGTTCTTGAAAGGTGTGCAGAGTTTCAGTTATTATGCAAATGAGTTGAATTAACACATGGCCTAGAGAGGAGTGTTTTAAAGAAGCCATGGTAAAAGCAAGGCCCAATGTGTAAACAAAACAGCACATTAAACAACATACACAGAAGCCTGGGGGTGGGGGGGGGAGGTGAGATAACAAGAAAGGCTTTCAATAGTAAGTTTAAAATGGAGCTAATACAGAAACCACTAGTGCAGTGAGAGGGGACATGCTCTTTGCTGTGCACAAACCCTAACAGTTGCCCCCCTCAAAGGCCCTCCTACAGGACGGGGTTTTCCTGGATTTTTTAAATAAAACCGTCTAATCAGCTGTGGGGCATGTACATATGATGCTGGTTCCCATGAATTCTCAGATTCATCATATCCTTTCCATTCTACTAAATAAAACAGACGTCCACTAATTCTTTTTGAGTCTTTTATGCTTTTCACTTCATATTCTAGATTTCCCTTAATTGGTATGGGTGGAGGTGGTGGTTCAGGTCGGGTTTTTGGATTGTACGGCTTAAGCAAGGACACATGGAATGTAGTATGTACTGGATATTCTTTTGGTAAATCTAATTTTACTGTTACTGGGTTTACTATGGCAGTTATACTAAAGGGTCCAATGAAACGTGGTTGCAGCTTTCGGGATCCCTCTATGTTTAGGTTCTTTGTGGAGAGCCATACCTTGTCACCGATTTTATACATTGGGGCCTCAGATCTGTGTTTGTCTGCTTGTCTTTTCATGCTTTCCTTGTACTTTAATAAATGTTTCCTGGCTTTGTCTTGTATGTCACCTAACCTTGTTAGTCTATCCGTTACTGTAGGTAACAGAGAATCTTCTAACAAAATGGGTATAGCTCTTGGATGATACCCCTGCAAGAAATAGAATGGTGAGCAAAGTAGAGCTGAATGCTCAGTATTATTATAAACAAACTCCGCTACAGTGAGAGCTTCCAACCATTCACTAGAATAATCAGCCAATAAACAACGTAGCGTTTGAAGTAAGGTTTGGTTCAGTCGTTCAGTCTGTCCATCTGTCTCTGGGTGGAAAGCAGTGGATAATGCCACATCTATTTTCAGTTTTTTACATAATTTTTTCCAACATTTAGAGTTGAACTGGCTCCCTCGGTCTGACACCACTTTGCTTGGCAAACCATGTAAACGCACAATTTCCCTTATAAAAATATCGGCAAATTCTGCCGCCGTGGGTAATTTCCGTAATGGTACAAAATGTGCCATTTTAGATAAAAAATCCACTATAACCAACACTGTTGTGAAAGATTTTACAGGTGGTAAACCTACAATAAAGTCTACGCTCACAGTGTGCCAAGGTTGCTTGGGTGTTGGCATTGGTATTAACAAACCGTCAGGGGCCTTATGAGAAGATTTATGTCTTGCACAAATTGGACAGGTAGTGACAAATTGCTTAATGTCCTTTCTTATAGTGTCCCACCAAAAGTGTTTTTGCACATTTTCCAGGGTTTTTACCCAAACAGGATGACCTGCCAACGGTGAGGCGTGATGCCAAATTATCACCTGTGTTTGTAATTCAGAGGTGGGCACTAACAGCATGTTGTCCTGATACAATAAACCTCGTTGTATTGTGTTATGGGAATCCTTTAACCAATCCTGAGGTGCTATTTGCATGTGTGCATTATATAGATCTGTGATGAAATCCTTCTGTTGTACTGGTGCCAAAAACTTTTGGGGAGGAATAATGGGTTCTCCTATTTTATCTTGGTTCATGTCTGAAGTATGTCCGTATCTAGATAACACATCAGATTGAATTTGTTGTGCACCTGGTCTATAGGTTATTACAAAGTCAATTGTGCTAAAAAAAATTAACCAGCGCATCTGACGTGGTGTTAGTGATTTAAGTGATCCAAAAAACTGTAGGTTCCTATGGTCAGAAAAGATTGTAACTGGGTACTTGGCTCCCATTAAATGGTGCCTCCATTCTGAAAAGACTACTTTGATAGCTAGTAGTTCCCTTTCAGCCACAGTGTAATTTTGTTCAGCTGGTAATAACTTTTTGGAATAGAAGGCTATAGGATGTAACTGGCCATCTACTGCATCTCGTTGAGAGAGAACTCCTCCTAAAGCTACTTGTGAAGCATCCGCTTCAACAAAAAAAGGCAAGTCAGGATCAGGATGTTTCAGAATTGGGGCTGAAGTGAACTTTTGTTTTAGGAGTTGAAAGGCGTGTGCCGCCTCATCAGTCCAAAGAAATCGTTGCCCTTTCCGCAACAAGGTAGTTATTGGGGCCGCAATGTCTGCAAAATGTGCAATAAACCTCCTATAAAAATTGGCGAAACCCAGAAATTTCTGAATATCTTTTACAGAGGATGGTTCTGGCCAATCAGCAATAGCACTGATTTTCTTTACATCCATAGTTATTCCTTGAGGTGACAGGCAGTATCCTAAAAAGTCCACCTTGCTGACATTAAAAGTACACTTTTCTAACTTAGCAAAAAGATGATTTTCTTTTAACTTTGATAATACTGCACGAACATGTTGGGTATGTTCTTCTGAGTTCTTAGAGTAAATGAGGATGTCGTCTATGAATACTATGACACAAACGTCCAGGAATTCGTGTAGGACCTCATTTATAAAGAACTGAAAGGCCGCAGGGGCATTACATAACCCAAAGGGCATTACTGTGTACTCAAATAAACCAAACTTTGTCTTGAAAGCTGTCTTCCACTCATCCCCCTCTTTTACTCGGACCAGGTGGTAAGCTCCCCGCAGATCTAGTTTAGTGTATACAGTAGAATGTCTTAACTGATCCAACAACACAGGTATTAGAGGAAGAGGATATTTATTCTTTATTATAGCCTTATTTAGTCCTCTGTAATCGATACACGCGCGCAGGGATTTATCCGGCTTCGGGATAAAAAAGAGTGGAGATGACACTGGAGATGTGGAATGACGGATGAACCCAGACTGTAGTAGGTCATCTAGGTAGGTTCTTAAGTATTTGGTTTCTTTGTCAGTCAAAGCATATACTCTGTTATTAGGTAAAGGGGCCCCTGGGATAAGATCTATACGACAGTCATAAGACCTATGTGGGGGCAGCACACTAGCCTTTACTGGATCAAAGACGTCTTTAAAGTCAGAATATTCAGGAGGGAGACTTGGTTCATCTTGTATAACACTAGCACAGTGTAATACTGTGCTCTGTTCTGTACCTGCTTCTTGATAGCAATTGGTTCCACAGAAAGAGGAATCCAAAGTAACATTTCTATTCACCCAATCAATTTTTGGGTTATGAGTTGTTAACCAGGGTACCCCGAGAATCAAACCAAAATTAGGAGTATCTATCAGATCAAAGCTAATCACCTCTGTGTGCCCGTTCTGACAGACCATAACAAGTGGACTTGTTTGTTTTGTGATTAATCCAGAGGTCAATTCTGACCCATCCACTGCACATACTGCTTCTGGACAAGGCTTTAGGCACATAGGAAGTCCTAAGTTTTCAGCTAACTTATTATCCACAAAATTTCCTGTCGCGCCTGAGTCCAGTAGGACAGGGAGAGAATGCCTCACTTGGGTAGTAACAATTAAAACGACCTGAATTATGAAATGTCTAGGTATGTGCGGTACCATGAAGGCTGCAGCATTAGAGGTTTGATTAAGATGTTTTCTCGAACAAGTAACCTCTCCCCTTGTCGAGCTTAATCGTTTCCCGATTCAGTTGAGGAGGTGGAGGAAACAGCACCCTTTCGTGGATTTTTAGGCTTTACTGGACATTCTCTGGCAAAGTGACCTGCCCTTCCACAATATAAACATAATTGAAGTTTTCTCCTTCTTTCTTTTTCCTCTGATGTGAGTGAACCTCTGAGTGTCCCTATTTGCATAGGCTCAGGTTCAGGGAGTTTATTATCTGGGTCTTTCCTCTCATGTCTAATAAAAGTTAACCGTGATTCCAGTTTGTATTTATCTCCCTTTCTTTCTCCTAGTCTATGTTCTAATTTCACAACTAAATCTACAAAGTCCGAATAGTCTTCTGGCAAATCAATGATATAAGCCAGGGCGTCTTTTAACTCGTCTCTCAAACCTTTATAGAAAAGGGAGACACGCTTTTCTTCTGGCCAGTGTGTCTCGGTGAGTAAACGATTAAAACTAGTGAGATAGGTCAATAAATCCTTGTTACCTTGTTTAAGATTTAAAAGCTCATTATCACTTGCCTGCATGAAAGTGTGTTTTGCAAAAAGGCTGGTCATGGTACGTTTAAATTGATTCCAGTTATGGAGGATGGGATCATCTCTCTCCCCGAAAGGAATTGACCAATTGGCTGCTGTGCCACCCAAATAAGACAAGACGAATGCCACTTTCGTAGCATCAGTAGGGAACTGTTGTGGCTTACAAACGAAGTGTAATTGACATTGATTGATAAAAACATGGAATTTGTTACTATCTCCATGAAAACGTTCAGGTGCTGCTAAGGGCACAGCATTAGGAACATTAACAGTGACCTCAACTGGGGGAGGCAAAGTTGTATGTTTTGATGGCGCCCCTGTCTCTGAGGAGGTTTTAAACAAAGGCGTAAAAGCTGTGTTCCACTGAGATACCCTAAATTTATACCTGCTTAAATCCTGTTTTAAAGAGGTATTCTCCATCTTTAATCTCTCTATTTCCTCTTGCATATGTTGCAAGATGCCAGACACTGATTCATTATGAGCCAAGTCCTCATTTAGGGCCTGCGCCATATCCGTGACGTCAATGCCCTCTATTTCTTCCCCGATATTCATCGTCCACCAGAACTGAATTTATTTTTTATTTTTATTTAAGGCTTGTGCTTCTGTCAAAGCCCAGCTCACCTGAGTCCTTGTTCAGTTCTGATGGAGGTTGAAGACAATCCGACCCCACCCTGAAACTGCTTGTTCCAGCACACTAGTTTTTAAAACAGTGCACTAAGAACAGAAGCTTAAGGGAAGGGGGGAAGTGGATAAAATAAAATAAAGAGACAACAGCGTTCTTGCGTTTCCACTGTTGAAGTGCTGCACAAATCTGCGGCCCTCTCTGACTTCTGTAGAAACTGGTGCCTAATGAAACATAAACAAAGAACAGATAAGTACATCCTATTCCTAACAGGGTTCCTGACTATCCCTTTATTTATTAGAAATTTTCTTCTAAAAGTACCTCTTGGATCCTGGTCTCTAGTTTCCAGGTTTGGAATATGTTACTGCTCTGGGATGTGCTTTCTATTACTCTAAAGCTTCTAAAACATTAAACAAATACCGTTATCAGAATTATCAATATCAAACATTCATCTTAATATAACTAAAGCCTAAATTGCCAATAGCAGACTCACTTTTCCCATATTTCCAGAATCTTTTATAAAACAAATACTGTACTTTTACGTCAAAATACAGCATGTAATTTGTGCAAGTCCTTGATTTACTGTTTGCCTTGCTGTTAATGGTTTCCACGGTTCGATTCTTAAAAGTTCTATAAAAAAATGTTTGCTTCACAAAGTTCCGCAAAGTATTGTTGTAACAAAGAGTTTGAATCACAATGTTCGTGGAAGGTATCTTGTTTCAAATTGTCTATACACGAATCCAGAAATTGGTGTCAAAGTTCTTTCAGGTAATAAAAGTTTTGCACTTACTTGTCGCTGGCAAGAGATACTGATCAGTCTAACCTTGTCTTCTTTCTCTTTTGCAGGTTGCTTGTAGGAGAGAGGCTGAGGCAAGGAGGAACCGGAAACCGGAAGAAGGAAGAGCCAGCAGCTGCGCCCATTGAAGCCAATGAAAGTCTGTAGAGAGCAGGAGTACCAGCGCCGAGGGATCTGTCCTCAGGTAAGCGGGAGGTAGACGAGCACAAGCACTGGGCGAAGCTCGGGGGCTGCCTTTTATAGACAGGGCTGGGTGTGGTCCTCACATGCTGCACATGTTCTTGAAAGGTGTGCAGAGCTGGGTGTGGTTTGAAGAGCTGGGTGTGGTCCTCACATGCTGCACATGTTCTTGAAAGGTGTGCAGAGTTTCAGTTATTATGCAAATGAGTTGAATTAACACATGGCCTAGAGAGGAGTGTTTTAATGAAGCCTTGGTAAAAGCAAGGCCCAATGTGTAAACAAAACAGCACATTAAACAACATACACAGAAGCCTAGGGGGGGGGGGAAGGTGAGATAACAAGAAAGGCTTTCAATAGTAAGTTTAAAAGGGAGCTATTACAGAACCCACTAGTGCAGTGAGAGGGGACATGCTCTTTGCTGTGCACAAACCCTAACAACAATCATCTGGGTTACTTTCATAAGGACATCTTGCTGCATACATTACTGTGGAAGTTGAGGAAAAACTGCATTAGGCTTCACAGTAACTTTGACTGGCTCAACTCCCTTTATCAAACCTACTTATTTTCCTGTCAGATCCCACACTTTCTCCTTAACTGTTCCCTGCAAATCAGGATGAAGCTCTTTCACTGTGAACATTGAATAAATGGGTACTCCTCATTTGTAGTTTCATACTCTGTTTCTGGGGCTTGGTCCTCTTCATCATCACTATTCGTCTGAATCTCTATTCAATCATTTGAACAAGTAATCAAACACCTTGTTTTACATAGCAAGTAACTTCCCAAATGAGATACCGGACTTGAATCACAGACTACAAATTTATGCAATCCCTGGAAGTTGCCAATCTCAATTTGAACTGGATCTGTAATCGGGTTTGTCAAATGCTGATTTGCTACTCCCACAACTTGAACTGTTCTTCCTGAAAGGGGCAAATTTGGAACTTCTGCACTTCTCACTGTAGAGTGTGTAGCTCCTGTGTCAACCAAGAATGAAACCTTGTGACCCATAACATTTCCCTTCACATAGGGTCCTCTTGGGTCTACTTCTAGGGAAGACACAAGCACACACAGCTCCTCATCTGAATAGTCACTCATCCACTCATCATTTATTCCATTCTCACTGAGTAACAGGAATTGGTGCACTGTGTTACTATTTTTTTTATGCCTCTGACCTGTGACCTGTTGAGAAAGCATCATCTGTTGCTGCTCCATTGGGGCTTGAGGTATTTGAATTTGCTGCCTAGGTACCATGGGAACCTGCTGTTGCATCGGCTGCAACTGTGACATTTGTGCACAGGGTATTTGCAACTGCTGCATGGGTTGAAAATTCTGCATGTGATTTACATTATTCTGAAAATATGGATTATGACCTCTCACTCTTGGCCATCTCCCATTCTGAAATGAATTGATGTCATTAGTCTGCACCATCATTGGACACTCCCATTTCCAATGTCCATCAGCTCTGCAAATGTGACATGGCAATAACTTCTTCATTCCCTGCACATCATTATGGACCACTACAGTATTCAAGTCTGGACCACGATTCATATTGTCTCCATGACCTCTACCTCTCATCTGTTGCTGAAATTTCATGTTTCCCTGTTGCTGCTGTGGTAACTGCTTTGAAACACTCCCTTGCACTCCCATTTGAGATGCTTTAATCTGCATCACCTTTGCCTTCTGTTTCAACTATTTCCGCTTCAACTCAATCTCATCACCACAGTATTTTACGTACTACAACACTTCATCAACCAGCTTTGCTTGCCAACAAATGAAATGACTCTTAATCATCTGGCTAATCCCAGGTCTGAATCCTTCCACAAATCTGAACACAAAATGAAGCATGTGTTTAGCCTCAATTGTCTCTGTACCACTGTAATACTTAAATGCCTGCAACAATCTCTCAAAATAGGCATGTATCGACCCCCTTGTCTCTTGGGCTGCCTTTCAATCCTCTTCCAATCAATATTCTTGGGGGAAATTCTCGTTTTCAAAAACTCAGTTACCTTATAATGATATTTCATTACCTCAGCAGACGGTGCACCTGTATTTTTGTCTCTCTCCGGTTCACTTGTTGGCCAATCTACACTCCTTCTACACTCGATCCACAGATCAGCTGGAAACACTGTCTCTAGTAATGTGTTCAAGTCACACATCACAAGTTTCATGAATCTGTCTGTCTGCAGTTACCACTCTACTGGTTTTTCTCTCAATTTTGGATAATCATTTGTAAATTACAGAATGTCACTTCTACTGCACAGGACATGAACAAAATTCCCCCCTGGAATCTCTCTCATTGGTAAAATCTTTACTGGATCTTTATCCTGCTGTGTATTGTCAGTCAGATCCAAAGAATCCCTTTTTCTCTTGTATCTTTTCTTTACCCATCTGCCTTCCCATATGTCTAATGCTCCCAGGTCTTAGCACTCCGAAGCAGTTCTTTAAGGTGTGCCTTCATTCCTGCAGAGCTCATGTGTTCAAAATCTTTAGCCTCAAAATCTATTTTGTAACTCCTTTTCAAATGCTTCATTTTCTCTACTTTTATGCCAAGTCTGCTAGTCTCTGATGCACATTGCTCACTTCTCGCGTAATCTTTGGGCACAGATATCTCAATTCTGCCTCTGTGTAGGATTCTAACCTATTCACTCCCTCAATAATTTCACCCATTTCCATGTTTAGCCTAGAATAATTGAAATACTCCTCTTCCTTGGGGGCACTATGTTGGGTATTCAGCTTGTCTAACCATTCAGTCAACTGCTGAGCTGTCAGTCCTTGTAACAAAATGTTACTTGCTTGGACCGGGTGCACCTGTCGTGCAAATGCATTCGGAGTCTGAGGTGTCAATAATTTTAATTTTTAAGGAAAACGGGCTGCAAAAAGAAGAAAAAAACCTGCTTTATTTAAAAGCAGTCACAGACATGGTGGTCTGCTGTCTCCAGCAGGCCACCATCCCTGTGAGTGCCTTGACTCGCTATGGGGTCCCAAACTGCGACCCACCTCATTAACATTCATGAGGTGGGTCTTTGCAACCCCATAGCGAGTCGCAGAAGGTGTCTGAGACACCTTTCTGCATTTCATTTTGCGAGTTGCAAATTGTGAGTCACTAGTACTCGCAATTTGCAACTCGCAAAATTAAACCTACCTACATCTGGCCCTAAGTCCTGGTAAGCTTTTATTGTTGCCAATGTGTGGTTTTTTGAGTTTGGAGATGTAACTGTTCCAAGGACTGATGTTTTATCAGTCGATTTTTGTCCCAGTGATGGAGTTTGACTGATAGTATCATTTATTTGGGTAGCTAGAAGTCAGTGCAAGAGATTATCTTATTCCTGAACTGTTAAGCTTCCCCTCTTAGCAATCGGGAAGCAGAGGGGAGAACTCTGCATAATAAATGTAGATATTGCTTATTTATAATCCAAATCTTGTATTGGAGTGGGGCTCCCTTGTTCTCGCGATTGATTAACCTGTGCTACTACCACGAGTTTTTTGGCTGATGTTATTTCTCTGCCTCCACTGGTAATTGGTGAGTTAAACATATTTGAAATGTTTAGAGGCAACTTGTTAAGACCTTCTTGATCACCATGCTCTCTGTGGGTTCCAATGCTATCTGCCTTGTGAAAAGGCATCCCCTGGAGGTTACAATTTTACTCTTCCAAAGAATCCTCTACTGGTAGCATCGGGCAGGATTGTGACCTTCGTAGCTTAGCACCTGCTGTCATTGGAGCCACCAAACTGCAGCTTCTGTATTATTAAGACATCTAGTTACTAATTCAGAAGGTGCTCTGTGCCATCGGAGTCTGAGTTAAGGGCTTTGCTGTCCATTATTTGTTCTGTAAACCCTCAGGTCACCTTCTGAAGATAGTCTTTAATTGACCCCTTTTTGGGACAGACCATCAAAAGCAAAGGACCTGTGCTATTGATATTTCCCCTCACCCCCATCAAGTCTCCCGGCCCGACAGGAAGGAAGAGGTGGAAACAGGAGGGGAAAATTCCATTGACAGATCCATTGTTGAGTCTGCCAGTTCTCTTTTGCAAATGGGTTGTTTCCATCTTGCCATTGCTGTTGTTCTTGGCCCAAATTTCCCTACCAAATGTAGAAGTTGTAGTAGGTTTAATTAAAGAGTGTTTCTGTGTTATCTTCCCGCAGGTGATCTTAGCTGATGTCTGGAAAGCCGTTCTACCACACTTCCTCTTAGGCTCAGAGATCACTGCTAGGCACTATTAAATGTGTATTACTATGCTCCTGCCCACTGAAAATCGGGAAAAGTGACCATAAAAGCAGAGCTGCCACACCTCCCTTATGACACATGGCTGCTACAATGGACACAGCCTTGGCTGGGTGCTGGGAGGGGCATGAGCACGCTACAGAGCCTTTAATACTCTGAGTTGGCACAACCAGGTACTGCAGGTCCGATGGCGTGGAGCGAAGCACAACACCATCTTGAGGGACACAATCCCAAGCCCCCAAAGGCTCTCTTTAATTATGGCACCCTTTGCTTCCTCCAATTGCGACCTTCAATCTTCCTGGACCACTGTATCACTGCTAGAGTAACACAGTGAGTAGGGAGAAAGGGTAGTACTGCCTGATATTGTGCGAGTGGACAGATTTCTGCAGGCCAATTTCACATAAAAAATGGGCTAATAGGTGCAAATACCACACCTGGAGGGTGCGCTAGAAATGGGGGGCAATCGCTGATTTGCTGCAAGCTACACCTGATCCTAGACAGGCCACTTCTGTGGCCAGCAGCAAAGCCTCTAATAGCAGGAACTAACCCTGCTAACCTCTTGCTAGCCATGCGCTATCTGTGGCTTCACCTGTAGCCACTCCACCTAGATATCTTTACCTTCTATGCCGGTCAGCTCAGGGCAGCCAATTGATGTCGTTGCTTTAATGGCACTCCTGGCACATGTAACTAATGGTCTGGCTGGTGGATGTGGTCAGGCTACTTGCCGGAGGCCTGGAAGCCGAGGGGACACCCCCCGGCTCCTCTTCTCTCTGCCCCGCTTGTGTCACTTTCCTCATTTTCCTTGCTGGTGCGGGCACAGCTTCTCACTTTCTCATGCACCTACACTGCGATTGCTGCAACTGCGTCCAGCCCCTGTGCTCCACCCTCTGGCATGCCCTCCATACGTCCGAAAATGGGATCAGCAAACATGGAGGAATAAGGCAAAGAGTTTGGGGGTGAGCCCTTTGAAGCAAGGAAAGGAGAATAAAGGAAGAAGAATACAACATTAGGGGAAAATGCTCAAAACAGAAGCGATCTCTGGGAACCTTTGTTTACAAATGACAAAAAGTTGATTGGGTCTAAATGATTAAATGGAAAAAGCCTTGACAAACCACTGTCAACAAGAAGGCATTCCTCGCATTAAATTCACCAACCTTAAACACACTGTGCCTTTCAAAATACCTCAGCAAATTGCATTTGTCACTAAGAGCTTTTTAGGAAGTTATTTCCAGGGCTGTTTTCATCAGGATCACATAGATTCACCCAACATATAATGTGTTAAGACATTATCGTTTCTTCATACCAGGATTTGGAGGAGATTGTCAGGGAATCTAAGGCCCTGATTTATACTTTCTGACGTAAACCTGCATTAGCTCAGGTGTGTGTCAAAAAGTATAGCGCCGGCTGGCGCCATTCCAGAGCGCCAGCCAGGTGCCATATTTAAGGGATGGCGCAAGCTGGTGCTAAAGCCCGGTTAGCGTCAAAATACATGGCGCTAACCGGGTGGGGAGGCGTAAGGAAAACTGGAGGTTGTGCGTGAAAGAATGGAGCTAGTCAGGTTAGAGTCAAAATACTGACTCTAATTGTTAGACGCACAACCCCTGACTCCAGTCTAAGTAAAGACAGGAGTCATGCCCCCAGCCCAATGGCCATGTAGGCGGCCCAAGTTAGGCCCCCCAATGGCACTTTAAAATTAAAAAAAGGTAAATACTTACCTCTACTTACCTGGGATGGGGTCCCCCATCCTCATCTGTCCCTTTGGTGTGGGTGTCCATGGGGCCTGGGAGGGCACCTGTGGCCTTATTCCATGGTGTTCCACCAAGGAAATGGGCCCACAGGTCCCCTAATGCCTACCCTGACCCACGTGTTAAATAATGGCGCTAAGCGAGCTTAGCTCCATTATTTAGGCCCGCCTTCCTCCCGTGCACCATTTTTGTACGGGAGGATAAATGAAGCGCTAGGGCCTTTGAGTCATTTTTATCCTGGGAACACCTACCTTGCATCTCATTGATGCAAGGTAGTTTTCCGCAGGCAATAAATGACTTTAACTCCAATATCTTGCCGTAGACATGTTTAGCGCCTAAACATTATTATGGAGTTAAGTTTGCACTAAATTAGCGTAAAATAAATACGCTCATTTAGTGCAAACAGGGTATAAATATGCTCCTCAGTGTGTTGTTTACTTTAGGTATTCATCAAGGCCCAACAATGATTTAACAGCACCTGGTTAGATCACCTTTTCTATATAAAAGAGCCTTTCCGGCAGCTCTTCAGCAATGTTCAGCTTCAAAATCCAGAGAAGAAAATTCCATTGGCTAACACTGATTGTGCAGTTTGGGTGCTACCTTTTCTCACTGCAGTCTCCTGTTCCCTTAGCCAGATCAGTCAGTGTATCGGCACTGTTAATACGTACTGACAAAGCCATTACGAGGGTGCCCTAGAAAATCATGCAGGTGTAAAGACAAAAACATTACCATATTGCATTTGTTCACAGAAGCATAAAACATGTGTTAATGCCAAACTTGCATTGCATGGATGGTGTACTAGCCCAATCTAATAATAGTGCTACTGTGTGTTGTGTCCTAGTATCTCTACCCGCATATTAATATTCCACCTCTTCCTGCATTCATGAATAACAATAATAATAATAATAATAATATACTCTTTGTGTGTTAATTGCAAAGCACAGTCTAAAAAAACAGTACAAAACACAATTTATACAATCAACAAATCATTCAGTAGTCATCAAAGTGTGTAGTATTGCATAAAGACTCCCATAAACTAGGGGATTTCCATTAAAACAATATTCTGTCTGGTGTGAATGACACATACTATTACAAGCTGATATATGACGAAGACAACTTCTTTACAGAAATGTTTACAAACCGTAGGTGGTTAATCTCATTAGTTTGTAAACCTATCTATATTCAGCAAGATCACAAAATAGGTTGACCAGTACTATTTCATTAACTTGTTGATAAAGTAGCACATTGTTTGGAGCCTTTTATCACCCAATTTTGAAAGAAGAGTTCTCGAAGTGCCTGTGCATGGAATGTTTCCGCATATTTGCTGTATGATATTTCTTTCTGGTAGTGAGGTGTTATGTTGTTCGGCTGCTCAGTTTTTGTATGCATTAGTACAATGTAATGTGTGATAATACGTTTTTTGTGTTGCATTATGGTTTGACTAGATAAATGTGCAGAACCATGTTTTGCTTTAATTATGTTTTCATTCTGCTTTGAGTATGGTATTGTGTTATGTTCTGTGATTTACTTCAGTTAGTTTAAATGCGCTGTTGCTACTTTTTCAGCAAAATGCATCACATCACATGCCTTTAAAGCTCTTGTGACAATCAACCATTTGTCATTGTCTTAGGTGGTAAAACAGTCCTGCCTCAGTTCTTGAACTTTTTAGGACACCAGACAGCCAAAATGGTGGCAGACATCATGCCTTAAGTTAGCACTTGTCCTGCACGCTTTATCTAATATGACCCCTAGTGTCTATTTGTCACAGTTGAGGCTTACTTTATATCCTCCCATAGAAGATGCAATAGTTGTAACAATGACATTAACACTAAGACAAATAATGCTAACACTATATCCCACACTGACCAGCTCAATTCTGATACTGCAGGTGAGAAGATTGGTATTAGCATTTTGTAGCACTTCTCTACTACTGATGTAGTTTTCTGTGTCTGTGTGACCATTGTACTGAAATTACAAAAAACTGTGATTTCCATGGCTCGAACTGAATGACTAGTATACTTTTTTGCTATTCACAAACTAGGTGTAATAGTAAGCCCGGAAAGGCACGCTAGGCACAGGTTTCCCACAGAGAAAGCTCTTCCCTACTTTCCCAGTGTTAGACCTGACAGCCTTAGGGTGGTCATCCCCCAACTTTTTTGCCTGCCTCCCCCCACTTTTCTGACACTATTTTTGCTGGTGCTGGTTTTAGGACTCTGCGCTTGTTACCACTGCTAACCAGTGCTAAAGTGCATATGCTCTCTTCCATAAACATAGTAACATTGATTCATACCCAATTGGCACATTTGATCTGCTTTTAAGTCCCTAGTAGAGTGCACTACATGTGCCCAGGGCCTGTGGATTGAATGCTGCAGCACTGATTGTGCCACTCATGTAAGTAGCCCCTTAACCATGTCCCAGGCCTGCCATTGCAGGGCCTGTGTGTGCAGTTTCACTGCCACTTTGACGTTGCATTTAAAAGTACTTGCCAAGCCTTAAACTCCCATTTGTCTACATATATACGTCACCGCTAAGGTAGGCCCTAGGTAACCCATAGGGCAGGGGGCTATATAGGTGAAAGGCAGGACATCTACATGTGTGTTTTATATGTCCTGGTAGTGGAACACTCCTAAATTCACTTCCCTCCTCTGAGAGGCCAGATCCTTTCCTAGGATAACATTAGTGCTACCCTCATACACTGTTTGAGTGGTAGATTCTGATCAGAAAGGGGTAACCAGGTCATATTTGGTATGGCCAGAATGGTAATTCAAAATCATGCTTGTTAGTGAGGTTTTTATTTCATATTACTATTTTAGAAATGCCACTTTTAGAAAGTAAGCATTTCTCTGCACTTAAAATCCATCTGTGCCTTACAGCCTGTCTCCAATCTACGTCTGGGCTGGGCTGGTTGACAGTTCCCTTGTGTATTTCACCCAGATAACCACAAACACAGGGTACTCAGTCACACCTGCACTCATCTGCATACTGAATGGGTCATCCTGGGCTGGGAGTGTGGAGTGCCTAACGTTTACATTTCATAGGCTAGTGGCCTGCCCTCACACAATGGACTGCCTAACCCCCTACTAGTATCCTGGCAGACAGACCTGTACTGAAAGGGGACCTTTTGCACTTCAAAACCACTCTTTGAAGTCTCCCCCACTTCAAAGTCATTTTTGGGTACATAAACTGGGTCCCTGATCCCTCCAAATCAGACACTTCTGGACCTGAACCTGCAACCTGTCAAGAGGAACTGCCTGGCTGTCCGAAGGACTCATCTGGGCTGCTTTGCTGTCAAGAACTGCTGCCCCACTGTTGCCCCACTGCCCTCTGACTTTTTTGAGAAGTGTTCTCCAAGGGCTTGGATGGAGCTTGCCTCCTGTCTTCTAACGTCTCAGGGCAAAAAAGATTTCGGTGGTCATTACAACCCTGGCGGTCGGTGTTAAAGCGGTGGTAAGACTGCCAACAGGCCGGCGGAAAATAAAATGGAATTACGACCGTGGCGGAAACCGCCAACAAAGACAGCCACTTTAACACTCCGACCACCACGGAAGTACAAACAAACAGCATGGCGATCACCGCCAACAGACAAGCGGAGGACAATGTACCACCCACACTATTACAACCTACCAATCCGCCACCTTTTCTGGGGCGGATTCACCGCGAACAAAAACACGGTGGAAACAGGACTTCGAAGGGGAAACGCTCACCTCTGCACACCCCACGAGAAACCAGGACGCCATGGAACCAGAGCTCCACATTTTTCCAGCCATTATCTTCTTGCTCCTCTACCAGGAGCACGAACGCCGGCGGCGAAGACCACGGTGAGTACTGCACCTACGACACAGGGGAGGGGGGAGGGAAAAAACAGTGACACACACACGCAACACACAACACCCTCACCCTCATCCACGACAACACACACACTAATACAGCATGATACATTAGAGTTACACCCCGAACCCCCCCGGAAGAATGCAAAGACAAAAGGAAATGAGGTGAACAATTGTAATATTTTAAAATTCAGTAGTCAAATAATATACATACACTAATTACAAATATATACACCAAGAATATTAGTCCAAGGTATTCTACCCTTAAAGTCCTTGGACCACTGGGCCCACAATGCATGGGCGAGGCCCACACAAGATACCCGAACAAGACGGAGAGAACACTGCAGGGGCATCAGATAGAAATAAAACAGGCACCTCAGGCACAACGCCAAATCCACGAGGGGGCCCCCATGCCCACTGTCCAATTCTGGGGAGTGCAAAGCCACAGTCTCTCAAGTCTCTACAGTGGGTGGGTTGCCCACTGTTCAATCCTGGGGAGTGCAAGGCCACAGTCTCTCAAGTCTCTACAGTAGGTGGGTTGCCCACTGTTCAATCATGGGGAGTGCAAAGCCACAGTCTCTCAAGTCTCTACAGTGGGTGGGTTTCCCACTGTTCAATCCTGTGGAGTGCAAAGCCACAGTCTCACAAGTCTCTACAGTGGGTGGTTTGCCCACTGTTCAATCCTGGGGAGTGCAAAGCCACAGTCTCTCAAGTCTCTACAGTGGGTGGTTTGCCCACTGTTCAATCCTGGGGAGTGCAAAGCCACAGTCTCACAAGTCTCTACAGTGGGTGGTTTGCCCACTGTTCAATCCTGGGGAGTGCAAAGCCACAGTCTCTCAAGTGGATGTAAATCTCCACTGGTTCTGGAGGGGGCTTTGTGCCCAGAGTGCTTCATCCTACCAAGGACAGAGGTAGTGGATGTCTTTCTCCACTGGTTCTGGAGGGGGCTTGGTGCCCAGAGTGCTTCATCCTACCAAGGACAGAGGTAGTGGATGCCTTTCCCCACTGGTTCTGGATGGGACTTTGTGCCCAGAGTGCTTCATCCTGCCAAGGACAGAGGTAGTGGATGTAAATCTCCACTGGTTCTGGAGGGGCCTTTGTGCCCAGAGTGCTTCATCCTGCTCGTAGCGGCCTCAGTAGCGTCAGAGCTTTTGTCGCTCATGGGCATGCGGTGCTTGTGGCGGCAGTGTCTTTGGCAGCGGTTCAGCTGCTGGCGGTCCTGTCTTGGGCAGCGGGGCTGCTGCTGGCGGTCTTGTCTGTGGCAGCGGGGCTGCTGCTGGCGATCCTGTCTGGGGCAGTGGGGCTGCTGGCGGTCGCCTCCTGGGCAGCGGGGCTGCTGCTGGAGGTCCTGTCTGAGGCAGCGGGGCTGCTGGCGGTCGCCTCCTGGGCAGCGGGGCTGCTGCTGGCGGTCCTGTCTGGGGCAGCGGGGCTGCTGCTGGCGGTCCTGTCTGGGGCAGCGGGCTGCTGGCGGTCGCCTCCTGGGCAGCGGTGCTGCTGCTGGCGGTCCTGTCTGGGGTAGCGGGGCTGCTGCTGGCGGTCCTGTCTGGGGCAGCGGGGCTGCTGGCAGTCGCCTCCTGGGCAGCGGGGCTGTTGCTGGCGGTCCTATCTGGGTCAGTGGGGCTGCTGCTGGCCGGCTCCTGGGCAGCGGGGCTTACCGCGGTCTTCTCCGCCGTGCTGATCTTCCCAGACTTGCTGGGTTTCTTGTGCCCCTTCCCCACCTTGGAAGGTGTCGCTGCTGACTCTACACTCCCACCTGTACCCCTGGGAGCGGCTTTGGTGGTTGGTGTCTTCCCCCTCTCCCGTCGGGCACTGGCCAACTTTTGATGCTTGACAGGTGGGGGACTGTCCGTGCTGTGGCTCCTTACTACACTGGCTGCCCTGCTACCTGGTGCACTCCAGAATCCGGTGACTACTGGCACCACTGGTCCCGCCGATGTTGTGGCTGAGGTGTTAGGTTGGGAACTGGAGAGTCGGGCCCTAGGAGACTGACGCGTTGGGGGAGGTGAGGGAAAGAGGTCAAGGCTGGCCAGGAAAAGTTTCTTAGGAACACTGGGATGGGTAGATGGAGGGGGTTTGGGAGTGGAGGAAGAGGTTATGGTTGTAGGAGGTGCCCATTTGGTGACTTTGGGTGAAAGTGCATGCGCTGGAGGCTGTTGTGAGGTGGATGGCTGTTGGGTGGGTGTGTGGCTGCGTTTGTGTACCTTGGGAGGTGGCCTCACAGACACACTGGGAGAGGACACAGGGGATGTGTGAATGGTAGTGGGGGTGGTGAGTGCAGGTGAGCGGGGTGTGGTGGTGGGTGTGCTGGCGATGGAAGTAGTGGCTGTAGAAGTAGTGCATGCAGGAGTGAGTGGAGACGAGACTGGGAGGGATGAGGGAGACGAGGAGGAGGGGGACACAGTGGAGGCAGTGGATGTTGCTATGTCTGCATGTGTGTGATGGTTGCGTGAGTGCCTGTGGGAATTGTGGTGCTTAAATTTGCCTGAGCTTCCTTTGTGTGTTGAGGTGGGTGCATGCTGGTCTGATGGTGTGCTTGGGATAGGCTGAGGTACAGGGGATTGGGTCTGGGTGGAGGAAGTTGGAGGAGGGAGGCTAGAGACAGGGACAATGGCTGCCATCAGTGCTGAGGCCAGAGTCTGAAAAGCTCGCTGAAAAGCTGCCTGACCAGAATGAATGCCCTCCAGGAATACATTTGTTTGTTGCGACTGCCTCTCTACACCCTGGATGGCATTCAAAATGGTAGACTGCCCAACAGTGAGGGACCTGAGGAGGTCAATGGCCTCCTCACTGAGGGCAGCAGGGGTGACTGGGGCAGGGCCTGAGGTGCCTGGGGCGAAGGAGATGCCCACCCTCCTGGGTTAGTGGGCACAGGGCAAAGGCTGAGGGGCTGCTGGGAGGGCAGTGCTGGAGGGGGGTTGGCCGCTGTACCTGTAGATGTGGGGGACACAGATGGGGCCACCACCACAAGGGAGCTCCCATCAGAGGACGAGTCTGTATAACTGGTGTCAGCTCCTGTCCCCGCCGTAGAGCTCCCCTCGCCCTCCGTCTCACTGGTGAAATCAGACTCCATAGTGTTGCCCTCCAGGGCCATGTGGGATGCAGCTCCCTCCTGCTCCAGTGCGACTGCTCCTCCGCCTGATGATGCTAATGCACACAAGTACAGGGAGACCACAAAAAGGGGGGAGACAGAAGAAAGACATCTTGAGTGCATGCATTACCGCTACCGTTGGTGGGCATGACAGACACAGAAGCCCTCTGCACTATGCCACGCACTTGGGGTCCACTATTCAATCCCTGGGTTATGGCTTACAAGGCTATGGTCGATATCTGCACACATGGATGTCACAGGAGCCAGACTAGGTGTAGTTGGCACTGAACAGAGGTGGGGTGGGGTGCCACAGGGTCTGCCTGAATAAGGGGACTTAACTAGCACACTTGCCCTGGCCTAGGGAAACCCACAGCCCACCTCCCCCACCCAGACACCTCCACTGCGCGCTGAATCAGCAGAATGAGAGTGTACTCACCCCCTTGTTGCTGCTGTGATGCCCTCAAGCGCCCATCCAAGTCCGGATACGCCACCGCCAGGATCCTGAACATCAGGGGGGTCATGGTGCGACGGGCACCCCTACCACGTTGGGAGGCCATCCCCAGCTGGGCCTCTGCCATCTTCTTGCTCCAGCCGCGAATGTCCTCACATCTTTTCCAGCAGTGGGTGCTCCGTCTGTGGTAGACCCCCAGGGTCCGGAGGTCCTTGGCGATGGCACACCAAATATCCTTCTTGTGGTGGGCGCTGACCTACAGGAATTGTACAGGGGAAAAAGAGAAGTCATTACCAACTGCACCGTCACAGTCATTGGCCAGCATCCCTACCCTTGCCATGACGCACATGCACTCACTGTCGTTTCATGCACACATCACTCTCTCCCCCCTATCTTTCATCCACACCACTCCACACAGGCAGTGCCCATACAGCATGCTCACAGTGTACTTACCTGTTTGTCTGGAGGACCGTAGAGTAGCGTGTACTGGGGGAGGACCCCATCCACGAGTTTCTCTAACTCTTCCATGCTGAAGGCAGGGGCCCTTTCCACAGACGCACGAGCCATTGTCTCTTCCAGACTGAGGTCACAGCAGCACTTGCAGTGTAGGTCCTCTCCTGTCGAAGATCAGGAATCGAGTGATTGAAAAGATAGAAAATGGCGGTCACGTCCGCGGCGGTGCGTACCGTAACCGTCGGCGTACTTCATCATTGGCTCCTGGGACCCATAGGGTCAAATGTTAACCAATGCAGAATTGCGCCGCGGTCTTCGACCGCCTACCGCGAAGGTGTACAACGCCAGCGCAGTTACCTCACATTGTCCCTGTTTACAGGTCAGGCAGCTGCCATTTCAGGGGCCCACATGGCTTTATTTTTACGTGCGTCACACATACCTAGGCCTTGGCTCAACATTCATACAGGCAAATTTCGGGTTATGAATAGTTTTCTGAGTAAGCTGTGTTTACGTACCTCTGCTCGCTGTTCTCCTCCATAGAGAGCATCCGCTGGGGCAGGTGAGGAGATGGCGGCATCCTCCGGTGTACAGACCGATGGTGGACCTGTCGACAATGAAGGAAAGACATGTAATCATCACCTACAGGCTTGATCGTGCCACGATCCTGGAACTGTGTGCCCAGTTGGAGCCAGACCTGATGTCAGCTATCCGCCATCCCACAGGAATCCCCCCTAAAGTGCAGGCGCTGTCAGTACTCCATTTCCTTGCAAGTGGGTCTTTTCAAACTACAGTGGCCATAGCATCAGGGATGTCCCAGCCTATGTTTTGCAACGTGTTGTCCAGAGTGTTGTCTGCCCAGCTGAAACACATGCGGAGCTACATCATTTTCCCTCAGGTGGAGGATTTGCCTACAGTGAAATGTGACTTCTATGCAGAGGGACATATGCCCAACATCATAGGTGCCATTGATGGGACACATGTGGCCTTGGTCCCCCCCGCAGGAGTGAACAGGTGTACAGAAACCGGAAGAGTTACCATTCAATGAATGTACAGATGGTGTGTTTGGCAGACCAGTACATCTCCCATGTGAATGCCAAATTTCCTGGCTCAGTGCATGACCCTTACATCCAGCGGAATAGCAACATCCCTTATGTGATGGGGCAACTACAGAGGCACCGGGTGTGGCTATTAGGTGAGCACCTGGAACCAAATCAGTGGGAATAGTTGTCTGGGTCTGGGGATATCCCTAAGAGTTAGTGTGTCTAACAGTTGTCCCTCGCCATTTGCAGGTGACTCTGGTTACCCCAACCTGTCATGGCTACTGACCCCAGTGAGGAATCCCAGGACATGGGCAGAAGAACGCTACAATGAGGCCCATGGGCGAACTAGGAGGATTATAGAGAGGACCTTTGGCCTCCTGAAGGCCAGGTTCCGGTGCCTCCATATGACAGGTGGATCCCTATTCTACTCACCAAAGAAGGTGTGCCAGATCATCGTGGCCTGCTGTATGCTTCACAACTTGGCTTTGCGACAATAGGTGCCTTTTCTGCAGGAGGATGGTCCAGATGGAGGTGTTGTGGCAGCTGTGGAGCCTGTGGACAGCGAAGACGAGGAAGCAGAAGAAGAGGACATCGACAACAGGAACTCTGTGTTCCTGCAATACTTCCAGTGAGACACAGGTAAGAAGACAAACCTGCCTACTACATGTACTTTAACACCACTACCTCGCTACTGTCTGTCCTTTTCACCCAGTGTATGGTCACTGAGTTGTCACTTTCCCTTACGATTGCACAGATGTGGGTCCCACTGTGTGACATCTTCTTTGTTTCCTCATGGACTAGAGCTGTGTGACATAGGTATGTTGACATTACAATTGAAAGAGCATTTTGTCACTGTAATTGCTAATACACATTTTCGAAATCACAGACAGACTCCAGATTGTTTTGTGCTTTAAGGGTGTTTATTTAAGTGCTCAATATTGGAGGGTGTTGTAAAATGGTGAGGGGTGATGGTGGAGGAATGTCCATGGCAGAGTCCAGTCTACTATTCTCACAGATGCATTGTCCAAATGGGCATAGGAAGTAAAGCAATGGCAGTTGAAGGATGGACAGGGTGACAAGGTGGGACAAAAGGATGACATTCAGGGTGGTCTCATTTCTTGTCGGGGGTCTTGGCATCGTTCTCTGTCTTTGTCCTGGATCTCAGGGACTGTTTGCGGGGTGGTTCTCCATCTGCAGGCGGTGGGGTGCTGGTATGGTGGTCCTGTGGCGGTGCCTCCTGTCCACGAGCGCCGGCGGAGGTGGTGGGCAGTTCATCGTCCAGGCTAGTGTCAGGGGCCCCTTGTTGTGCCACAGTGTCCCTCCTGGTATTGAGGACTTCCTTCAGCACCCCTACGATGGTGCCAAGGGTGGAATTGATGGATCTGAGGTCCTCCCTGAAGCTCAAATACTGTTCCTCCTGCAGCCGCTGGGTCTCCTGAAACTTGGCCAGTACCGTTGCCATCGTCTCCTGGGAATGATGGTAGACTCCCATGATGTTGGAGAGGGCCTCGTGGAGAGTGGGTTCCCTGGGCCTGTCTTCCCCCTGTCGCACAGCAGCCTTCCCAGTTCCCCTGTGTTCCTGGGCCTCTGTCCCCTGAACGGTGTGCCCACTGCCACTGCCCCCAGGTCCCTGTTGTTGTTGGGGTGGTGGGTTGGCCTGGGTTCCCTGTAGTGGTGGACACACTGCTGATTGACGTGTCCTGGGGACAGAGGTATGGGCCCGCTGGGTGGGTGCTATGCTGGTGTTTCCAGAGGGGGGAAGCTCTGTGGTGGCCTGTGGCTGTGTGAGGGGAACCGACTGTCCCGAGGTCCCAGATGGGCTGGGCTGGTCGTCTAGATCCAGTTGGACAGAGCTGCTGTCATCGCTGTGGGCCTCTTCTGTTGGTGGTGTGGACATGTCTGGACCCTCCTGTGCGGTGACGTTGGGTAGGGGTCCTGCAGGGGTGTAAAAGCATGATTATTGCATCTGTGTGTGCCATGGTGTGGAATGGGTGGGTGACCGTGTACCCCAGTGCTTGCATTCCTGTGTGGGAGCTTGTGTGAGGATGGTTTAGGGGGGTGTATGGGTTTGTGCAGTTGGCATGCTTTGGTGTTGGTTGTCCATGTTTTGTTGTTGCATGCAGGGCTTGGTGTTGGGATGTGTGGTTTGTGATATAGGGACATTTGTGAGGAGTTGGAGTGATGGGGATGAGGGTGAGGGTGAGGGTGGGGGTATGTGATGGAATGCAGGTTGGGTGGGAGATGAAATAGTGAGAGATTTGACTTATCAGAGTCCATTTCTCCAGCTACTCCTGCGAGGCCCTCGGGATGCAGAATAGCCAAGACTTGCTCCTCCCATGTTGTTAGTTGTGGGGGAGGAGGTAGGGGTCCTCCGCCAGTCCTCTGTACCACAAGGTGGTATCTTGAGACCACGGAACGCACCTTCCCCCGTAGGTCGTTCCTCCTCTTACAGATGTCATCCCTATTTCTTGGGTGCTGTCCCACTGCGTTGACCCTGTCCACGATTCTTCGCCATAGCTCCATCTTCCTATCTATGGAGGTGTGCTGCACCTGTGATCCGAATAGCTGTGGCTCTACCCGGATGATTTCCTCCACCATGACCCTGAGCTCCTCCTCAGAGAACCTGGGGTGTCTTTGCCGTGCCATGGGGTGGTGTGGGAGATGTGTGGTTTGGTGTGTGTTGTGATGTGTGGGGTGATATTTAGTGGTGTGTTGTGTGAGGTGCGTGGATGTTGTGTGAGTGATGGTGTTGAGTGCCTGTGGATGCTTGTTTGTAGATTGTGGTGTCTCTCTCTGTGCTTCTTTTGGAATTTTTGGTAGTAGGGGTTTGTGGGTGATGTGGGTGTGTGTTTTATATTGTATTGGGTGTGTGGGAGTGGTGTGTATGTGTATCAGGTGTGTGTATTTTGAATTATCCAATGTGGTTGTGTTTTGTAAATGTGTGTGTATTTTGAGCGCGGCAGTGTGTATCGCCAATGGAATACTGCGGCTGAAAGACCACCGCGTGGATTCATGGGTCGTGATAGTGTGGGCGTATTTCTGTTGGCGTGACGGTGGAGGTTTTGTTTTCGCCAGTTTATCACTGACCTTTGGTGTGGCGGACTTGTGTGGGTGTCTAAATTTTGGCGGATTCCGAGCTGTGGGTCATAACGACTGTGGCGGAAATCCGCCGCCGCGACAGTGTGTTGGAAGTTTTCAGCACAGCAGTAAGCTGCTTTTACCGCCAATATTGTAATGACCCCCTTAATCTCTTCAAGGAACTCCTTGGGTGCCAAAAATCAATGCACATCTTGCCAGAAACGATGCACAGCCTTCCCTGTGATGAGAAAATCGCTGCACAACCAAACTGGAACGACACAGCCTGACCTCCCGAGTGAAGATCAATGCAGCGCCTGTGCTGCAACCGGAAATTCCACGCACAGCCCTACTGGATCAACGCACAGCTGAGCCGGAAAGACGCAGCCTGACTTCCTTAGTGAGGAATCGACGCAGCGCTTGTCATGTGACAGAAATGTTGACGCATCGCCTACTGGATTGAGGCAACACCTGTGAATTCGTCCAGCACACCCAGGATTTCCACACATCATCCCTGGGCGTCAAAGAGAAACCCGCATCGCAGTGAGAAACCAAGACTGCACGTCGGAATTTTGCCACGGAGCCCCTTGCAGCAGGTAAAGAAACTGGAAATTCCAACGCACACCCGATTTTTCCATGCATCTCCCCCTCTGTGGTCCCCATGCGTGTAATTGTTTACGCAAACCAGGTACTTTGTAAAACCAAGAGACAACTGTTGATTTCTAAGATTTAAGAAACTTTTTAATCTTGCAAAAGTGACATCTCAACTTGTGCCTATTGAATCTTGATAGTTTTGACCTTAATTTAACCAGACAAATATCTTAGATTTTTATAAACCTGTGTGGTGTATTTTTGTAGTGTTTTCACTGTGTTACTGTATGATTTATTTCAGAAATATTTTACACATTGCCTTCTAAGTTAAGCCTGACTGCTCAGTGCCAAGCTACCAGAGGGTGGGAATGGGATAATTTGGATTGTCTGTGACTTTCCCTGACTAGGATTGTGGCCCATATTTGGACGAGGGTGTATACATCCGCCAACTAGAGACCCCATTTCTAACTCCCAGCAAATCTGGAGTTGATCCTTTCCCCTTTCTCTCCTTGAAAGGATGTTACTCCAGCCCTAGGCTAGCATGCCTTTCTGATCATTTCCAGGTGAGAAATTTCAGGTTATGACTGCTGACAAATGCACATTTGTAGGCATTCACAAACTTACAAGTAAGACTTTTAATGCTCATTTGCTACCAACTGAGTTGAATTTACTAATACAGCTTTCTCTTGGAGAAATATGCATAAGTGAATCAATTTATGGATGTCAGAAACCTTTACTGAACTCCTGGCAGGAAATGGAGGTAGTTTTGGCCATCAGCATATGTTTAGGGTCACAAATACTTTTGGGAATCCTGCTTAGTGATGATAATAGCTGTTTACACTCACAGATCTGGCAGTTACACAAACAGGAAAACAATCCAGGTGTACGCCATTAGATGTACCCAGCAAAGACTCAAATCATGTACCTCATCAAAAACAAAAGCATTATTACTTACAACCACACAAAGGCAGGGCTGATTGTGAGCAAATGTCAGCTCTGGTGCAAGCAGTTCCAAAGCTCGAGACAAAATTTCATTGACTTTGGGGCTCAGCCTTGTCCCTAGCAACACGATCGTGTTTGAGACATTTAGATGTAAGTTGCCCCTCTCTTTCTGGTGACAGTGTGTGCTATTAGTGCCTTAAAGTAACAACATAACTGGTCAGTGAGAGGGCAGAGCCATTCCATTCAGAATTTACCTGTACCTTCATTAAAATCTAAATTAAAATGAACAAGTAGGCATTTTTAAATTACGCTTTCACCTCCAAATACTGCCACGCACAAACAGTGCTATCTATCTATCTATAGTTCTAAGTTTGTCCAAAACTAATTGCCTAGCTTTTAAGCCCAGTTCAGAGGATTTACTCCAGTCTCTTCCATAGCAGATTACAGTGTTATGATATTTACTGGTTATGTGTATTTTTTGTCTTAAGCACATAGAATGTCAACAGTTCTAATAACGCACAATCAATCAATACAAATTCACTGTTTTCGCTGCTGTCAATTTGTTAGTTGAAATTCTCCTATAGCGTTAGTCCAACTGTATAGCTCGTTTCGTCTTTATGAAACGGCTCATTAGCGGAGCAAGCACGAAGACTGTGGCGGAAGTAGCCTTTCCGGGAGACTAATAGGACTTTTTGTTTTGCTTTGATGTAATACCACTACACCTGCAAGGTTAATAAATAGCAGCGCAGTAATGTGGAACACTGACATCACCCATTAAATGTTGGAACACGTGCCGCCATGTCGCTGTGCTCTGACTCAGAGCAGGGGCTGAGTGACAAGATAATGCAGCGCTGCAAAGGCGGCCTGGAAACCGTGCAGGAGTGGAATATTCGCCAAGAGAGGAAGAACTAGAGCCCGAGCAGCTGAACCATTAAAGCAGCTGAAGCAGAACGTGTGCTTACCTACAGAAACCCTTGGAGACGTTTCAAATGGCACGTCCAAGCTGCCGTCCGTCACGCACCTCCACTGGTTTGTTGAATGTGGAAGTAAACATTAGATCTCATTAATGGTAGCTCTGTTGACACCGTGTGGTGTGTTTGCATAATCTCGGGAGAAATGCGCTGTCCAAAAGGTTTTGCATAGACTGTTTTATTTTGTGTGCACAATGGTAATCACCCCATAAGCACTTTATGCTTTGTCTGAATAATTTATAGGACTGGAAGCGGTAGTTACATGTTTAGCAGAAGCTCATAAGCAGGTGCTTGTCTGAGCCATGTCTCTTTTAAGTGGTGATGGCCCGATGGGAAGGATGTGTCCTAGCTGTTAACATCCAGTAATGTGAATCAATATGCCCTGAAATTGAGACGAGCCAATAAGTTCCTAACAAATTATGCTACATCATTAATTAACTATCATTAGCCATCTATATATCCAACAAACATAACATAAAAATTCGTTAATATATTATTCTCTCTCTCTTTCTCTCTCACGCTACATATATATATATATATATATATATACAGCGAGCAGAGAGCGCGAGAGAGTAAATACAGCGAGAACGAAGAACGAATGCACAAGAAACCGCTATATGCTCTCAAACCATAAAGCCAAATATTGACTGATTTCTGAATACACCAAACATTCGAAATGGAAACATAGGACCATTTTAAACGTTGCACGGAATGTATTATGTTATATTCTCAGATTCAGTTTCCCAGCTTGAAAGGTTGTTTTTTATTTACAAACAGGGAAACGCTTCCTGAAAACAAGTGAAATACCCGCGTATTCGTTTTGGTTGTCTTTGCAAAAACACTTTATTATGCAGATTGGATTGTAGAATTTTTCAGACACCAGAGTGTTCTTCTTAAAAAACACTTTGCCTAATAAATGGATACATTGTTAAAGATGTTCTCTGCAATATGTAGTTAACAATGATCAGATCTGATTCTGTTTACCGTTCATGAACACAATGTGGATTACATAAGGGACAACGGTTATGCTGCGTGTAGTTACTCCAGGCGTCCATTATGATGATGAAACCCCGATGTCACAGGGACCCAAGAAATATTTAGCCGTCTTTCATGTGCCCATCTATCTTCACAAAAGTACAGGAACCAGACACTACGCTATTGGATTAAATATCTAAGCGCTAAACGTTGCGAGGGCACTGGACAATGGCACGCTCGGTCTGCTGCCTCTTTCTTCTCCTGACGATAACCGTGTATGTTCACATCAGACTAACCATCTCGCGGTTCAGCTTAATACTGGAGGAAGGCATTCTTTGAAGTTCAAAATCAGCATCTTGTGTTGGAGCACAGCAGTTTCGGACTGGGACAGAAAATAGGCAAGGGCACCGACATAAAAGCGAACCCACTTAATTAATTAGGTAACTAAAAATGGGGCCCATGCCTACTAATATGCGTGGTTTTGAACTTGTAAAGACACGCTGTATAAATGTTTTGCAAGGTCTGGTAAAAAACTGCATGTATTTGAGTTTGCTGCCTGAAATGTTTGTTCCAATAGCAGTGAAACCAAGGGTACAAAAAGAAAATACCCAGCAGACCCTAAAAAAGAACCACAAACACCTCCTAAAAAACAGCCCACACTGTGACCTTTCAGGACAGCCCATCCCCACTGCCTGAATACCCGATAGACCATTCTGTCCCAGGAGCACACACAAAAAGGGTGGCTACATGCTGGTAATTAATTTTCTCTCATTTAATTAATTCTTTACCCACGTTAACGCCAAATGAAACAAATACATGTTTTAACGTAATACTAATTGATAATAGTGTCAGAATTTTACCATATAAAAAGCTGTATCTTGGTTTGCATGCCAAGGCCACATTTAGCTTAATACAAGATGTATGCTTGAACCCAGTCAACGCTTTTAGTATTCACTTTATTTATCTTGCGTCGTGGGGAAATGCATTTAATTTGAGACTATTTGTTCTTTAAGGTTCTCTAGTGGGCGAGGAAGTTACTAGCAGTATCATAGTGTAAGAGAAACTACATGCATAAAGTGCATAAGGTGAAAGTCTACAAGGACTAGTGGCAGACATACGCAGCATCATATAAAGAATATGGATAGGCAACTCTTTTCAATGGCGATGTTTTTCAATAATCTCCATGTTTTCGATGGATCATAAATCAACAAGCCAGCAATACAGTTAAAATATGAACACATGATCACTACAAAGGGACACATACATTAATAAAATATGGAAATAAATGAAAGGGTTTCAAGATAAAAATATAACAGCCATCTGAAAGAACCTACATTTCATCATCTTAAAGTGTTAGATTCTTTAGAGTTAAATTGAACATTTTAAGAAGCCCATGTATTTATTGCCACAATGATCATAAAGCCAGTGGGAGCACCAGTGCATTTGATTGACCTGCGAATGGTTTGCTGACATCCTGTAACAGGCACTTTGGGACTTTGAGGAAAATATGGGGCCCAATTTACTCAAGTAGGAGCTGTTCTGATGAGATATTCATGACACATCTCATGGCCTCCTGTCAGGTGATTAAGAGCTCTCAAAGAGGTAGTATTGAAGAGACAAGGAATGGAGAGCATATCAGTGGGAGCAGACACTACTGGAAGAAGTTACCATGTTTTCGCTTGTCAGTTCTCACATAGACCAATCTCTGGAACAATGTTCGCTGAAAGGGGAGCAGATTTTAGTCAACAGCTGGAGGAAGTCTTATAGCTCGAATATGCTCCATGGGTAGTAACAATAAAGATCTTTAAAGATGAAGCAAATGGTCCAAGCATTGGAGGATGATCGTGGGAATCAAAGTAAGACGCAGTGTTTTTGGATTTATGCAAAATTTAGTTGGGGTTGTGTTATTTTTGAGTGTTGAGAAATCCTAAAAGTTGGATATGGCATAGTTGGATACGGCAGAGTCACAAGTTGAGCTGTCTTCTGCTGGGATTACCCGATTGTTCTCAGTGTCCTGAAGAAAGGGAAACCCTTTCCAGAAGATATACCGTAAGTCTTAACAATGTGCATGTTTTAATGATGGTTGTTCCGTGGAATGTAGTGCATAGAACAGATGATGGGAACAGTCACAATTCTGCAATTAACCTTCTTGATGTTAATCATTTTTGCTGTGTCTTCAATTTGCTCACAGTACCTGACTGAATAAGAGAATAACGTGAGAATCTTCTAGTATGACTGTACTGGTAAGAAATATTAACTGAACCTTTAAGTCTGCTCTGTACAGAAATCATGAGGCATAAATGAGTCACCAAAAGCCAGGGCAGTAAGAAACGGAACTAGGATACAGTGGAAACCATGTTGTACAGGAGTGAGAACAAATCCATTTTAGGGCCTCAGTATGAGATTGTCGGTTCATGACCTGCCATGTGGTAGCAAAGGTCTGACCACCTTTGGCTTGGCAGTCAGACCACCGTATTATGATGTATGTGGTTCCTTAGAGGAAAGACCACTGCCGCCCCACTGGCACCGGCAGGTAGCGCAGACCGTCGCAGTGGTGAGATAGGTCAATGAGACCATCAAAGCCAGAGTTTCTCTCGGACACATTATGATGTTGCCTTCTGCCAAAGTGACTGTGGTGGTCTAACCACAATGTCCTAGCTGGTGGAAACAGAGACATTAATGGAAGCAACTTACTTTCAGGCAACGTCCTGTGCTGTCATTGAGACAATCACACATGTCCTGATGCGGTTGCTGCTCATAGATAGAGCACAAAAATCCATGCTGCCATGGACGCCACCAACAGTAAGACAAAACACCCATCTGTGTACTTAAACTCACCAACAGATCGATGCGCCGCCATCCACCTGGTATGTAGGTTACTCTATGTGGACCAAGTACACTTGTCCTTGTGTTCCCGTTCAGAGTCGTACACAGTGCATGACCCTTTCACAGCCACATGACAACCCCTTTGGGCAGGTCTCTGACACTGGACTGCCACACTCCACAAAACACTTGTATTTTCCAGATTCAGGGACAGTGAAAGGTACAGAACATTGTGTCACACAACAACCACACCATGTCAACATCACACATAATTCAACTGACACTCTCACATTGTTCACGTGCCATGGATTGTTGTGTGATTAAAGACACATATGTATGAATGTGTCATTTAACACAAACACCCCTCCCATGAAACCTCCCTGTAATGGACCCACACATGTCACCCACACTGCAATACAATGGAAGGTCAATGAGGTGAACAATATTTTGTGAGACAAATATCCAAACCTCATAATGGAAACAATAGCTGCACAATAGGGATGGCGGCATCAGCAGCACTCCTAGAAGGACGCTGCCCTGGGACACATTTAATTTTGCACATGCCCTAAAACACCATTTGCACAGGTACTGGCCCTTCATGTATCTCAGGGACAAATAATAGTAGAGCCAAGTGACATGCCCATCTGCCAAATGTGTAAGTGCAAGTCAAGAAAGCAAATACAACAGCAACAGCATGGGACATTCATGTGGATGAATTTGCTGGAAGGTAAACAAATCAAAATGGACACAGGGTCAGTCAAATGTTATGGAATGTAGCATATTTGAACACCCTCAACATGTGGACAAACAAAACTCTAGCTTCCACACATGAGACAAATGTCCAACCCACATCAGGGGTACAAATCTAACACAATACATGCTGACATTGGACAAACCAAGATAAAATACTTACCATATCAAGCAAAACACAATGCAACAACACCTCAATTTGATTACCACCCACATATCCATACAGTGAACATCTACCCTTGACCTGGGTGACACAAGCACTGCCCTCAAAGTCAGATATTGCTGACACCAGCAAATGGTCAGCAATCAGGGTGAAACACACACAATTGTAGGCATACAACACAAATTACTCAGGGACAACAAAAAGGTAGAAAATAATGGCAGGACAAATGTGTACCAAAAAAACAGCAACTTGGGTTTTTTAACAGTAAAGGCTGAAGAGCAAAGGCCATTGGCCAGTGCAAATGGTAGTCCATGCACATGATTGTGCTTAAGCTTGACTCCAAACACTGCCAGAGAGCCTCCAGAGGAAGGGGTGTCAAGTAGGCATGCAGGCACCTCAGGGATCATGCTTGGGTGGGGTCAGACTTGGGATGGGTGGTTTTAGGAGTGGTGGGCTTTTTCTTCATGGGGTGGGCTTCTTTGGGGAGAGGGGTATGGAATGCTTGCGGGGGCAGGTGTGACAGGGGAGGACTTGGATGTGGAAGACAGGGCTTGGGATGTGTGTGGGGTCCTCTTGGGTTTGGTAGGGGTGAAGGTCACAGGGAAAGGGCAAGGTCAAAAACGAACAATTTCCTTGGGTAAATAGGTAGAGTCTTCAGCATTCAGATTGGCAGCTTGACCCACAGAGATACTCCTCAGGAGGTCAAAAGCCTCCTCTCTCAGGGCAGCAGAGGTAACAGGGGCTGGGGGTAAGGTGCCTGGGGCAAAGGAGACACTCAGCTTCTTGGGTGAGTGGACACAGCAAATTGGGTGGGGAGCAACAGTGAGGGTGGTGATGGAACTGGGGGTGGCAGACAAGGAAGAATCAGAACATGACTAGGTCGATCCTGTGTCCTCCATGGCACTCCCCTCACCCCCCCGGACCACTGGGTCCATCGGTGTCAGTGGTGTCATGACTGAAGGTATTGTGGCCAGATGCTTCCCCACTTGGTACTGCCCTGTCCCCTTTGCTTGGCTGGAATGATGCTGAAATTACAAGGAGAAACAGGGTCACTACATGTTCCTGATCACATTTCAACCACAGCTGTGATTAGCAAACATTACCATGTTGTAAAATAGCCCCTGGCAACAAGCTCCAATCAAAGTGGCTCCTATATTTGCCACTCCATATGCATGCATACTTCATGAATAGTTGGCCATAGGAAATTTAGTATCATACACAACTCCAATTGCGTGGGTGAAGTTGTGCAATCACAGTACCAATTGAACAAGTAGGAGAGCTTATTACCTTCAATGGTTTGCCTCATGTAGCATTCCTCAGTCACCTGTTACCATTCAATATTAGAGCATTGCCAAGTTTATTTACACATATCTCACACAAGGTGATGAAGACAGCTAATCTCCACATTTCCAATATTACATCATGAAAAAATGTTTGTAAAAAATCATGGCATGTTGCTGACAGAAGTACAGTAGCCTGAAGAAGGTGACATGGGAATACCCAATGCCACAATCCAAACAAATCAACAGTGCTCACTTCATCATATGTAAATTTTCCTAATGGAGTCATGGAGGTTGTAATAATGCTGCTCAGATAGGTAACACATCCAGCACAGAAACGTACACTGGAGGCAAATTGTGCAAAATGTCAGAGAGATATGACTCCAAAATCCACAACCTAGCCCCAGTGATAAACACCTCTCTTGATTGGTACTCCTGACAATTACATACTCTGAGTGCATCCGTAGAAGCCTATAGCCATTTGAATGTTGGAGGGTCCCAGGAATTATCAAGTACTTGTAGAAGGCCCTCAACATGTTGCCCAATAGGAAGCCATATCATTTTCTCTATTTTTGTCAAGCAAACACAGATTTCCATGAGTGAATGGTTGTACGCAACCATATATGATTCCCACATAACTGCAAGTCACTCCATGTTGCATTGCCAACAATTAGGTAACAAACCTTCTCCATTTCACATGTGCAAAGCACTTTGCTACACAATGCCATATAAATGGCATTGAAAATGCACATTGTGGGTAAAACCTGTAGCCCTACACGTCATGTTCTTCATTGGTACTGCAGTTGTACATGCCAAATTACATGCAATGACGGGTATGTGTGAGCCATCAATCAATGGTGACACACTCATGTATATGGCATCATATGATACGTAGCCCCATTACATATCCCAAAGCAGTCTTGTTGTGCAGGTCCTACTACACAATCACCAGTGTAGTGCGTTGCTGGGCACAGATGGCATATGATGGCAGTGCACTACCCACTGCCACTGACAGTATTTGTGGCAGTCAGAAAGGACTATTTCAAGGGGCAACTGAGTAGCAGATAGTTAGGTGTTGCCAGAATCCATGTTGTGGACACATATTTTGTCAACTATAGGGGTCAAATTAGACCTTGTGTAGTTGATAGCTGTGATGTATACTGGGTGGAATTTATTTCCAGTCAGAAATGCTTTGTCACATGATTTTGTTGGTATACTTCATGTATGTTGGTATGGACACTGTGACTAATGCTCCCACTCATGTATTTTCACAAATAGGTACCCAGGGAGAGGGAGGATGCATACTGTTCATTGCCAGACCTTCAAACCATGAAGGAATGCCACATAATACAACTGTACCATATGAATAGGCACACAATATGCCATCAGTTGGAGCCAGCTCTGATGCTTGAAAACAGTAATCCAACTGCATACCACCCATTGTTCAGATCATGGCAGTATTACACTTCCTGGACATAGGGTCCTTCCAACATACAGTGGCCATATCTGGTGGTAGGTCCCAACCTATATTCAGTCTTGTGCTGAGACATTTCCTATCAGCAATGTTGAAACACATTGGCAGCTTTATCAGGTTCCTCCGACATGAGGATTTAGCCATTGTGAAGGTTGAATTCTATGGTTTTGCTCACCTTCCACATGTGGTGGGAGCCATTGTTGGTACACATGTTGCCTTGATGCCACCACAGGCCAGTGAACAAGTTAATCACAACAGTAAAAACATCATATTATCAACATGCAAGTTGTCTGTTTATCGGATCTCTACATCTCAAACGCATAGGCCCTCTTCCATGGATCACCCCATGATTTCCTTTATAATGCGGAACAGCACCATACTTCAGCTGATGTCAAAACTGCAACCAGAGAAGGCCTGGCTGGCTGGTAAGTCACATCTGTCTGGATTTTGTGTGACCAATATTATGTGCTACAATAATTAAGTGAATGACTGATTGTTGCACTTATGTCTCATTCCTAATCAGGAGACTCAGCATATCCAAACAGTCCTTTGAGAACATAACAGCTAGTGGAGCAGGCTTCTGGGCTCCTGAAGTCCAGATTTTGCTGCCTGGACAAGACTTGAGTAGCCCTCCTTTACTCAGCCGGGAAAGTGTGTCAGATCAATGTGGCATGCTGCATGCTATACAATATTGCCCTGCAGAGGAATGTACCTCATATCCCAGAAGAGTGGGAGCCTGCACTGACACCTTTGAGAATCCTGAAATGCCAAATGAAGATGACAATGGTGAAGAGGAAGAAGCTCATCCACAGCTTCTTCTCATGAGTGTAAATACATCATGTGATGTAATGACTTTGACTGTACAAGGTACTGTAGTTGTAATAATGTGTGGAGGTAATTCTTTAAAATAGTTTATGAGCTGATACTCAGCCAAAATTGGCCAAAGACTGTTTGATGAGATAGCATTTGACACATCCCCACCTAGATAATGTTGCTTTGTTTTTGACAGATTTATTGCAAGGTACTTTGTTTTCTAGATGCTTGCTCTGTGACTTGTTTCATGTGCATGATTTCATTCCTGTACTCCTTGTTTTGTTCTTTGTTCAGTTACCTTCACCATGACATCGTCATGTGGCCATTTCAGAGTTGTGACATTGGCAGGCATGTGATTCTGTTGTGACATACAAAGTGGACATGGATTGTTCCAGGGAATATTGGTCACATACTTTGGGTATAGAAGACCCGTGCCAAAACAGCTTGCACAGTGATAGGATGGAAGTTTAGAATACTTCATTAGACTTGCTTCTTGTCCTGTGTTGGCTTTGATGCATCATGTGTGTCATCTTGTGGTCAGGAAATATGGAGTTGTAGGCCAGAATCATGTCATTTACCCTTCACATTGGCTAAACACTCTTTTTGTATGACCTGCATGTAGCTGTTGATGTGTTTCATTATTGTAGGCCGAAGTGCCCGTGCCAAATCACTGACATATATTTGTGTCATGCCACCAGATGAATAATCACTGGATTGTAATGACCATGTGATCAGAACCTGTAGTACTGACATCTGTCTGAGTCTTGCATTATATGATGTTGGATTACTTTGAATGTGGCAGGTGATTTCACTTCACCTGATGACCTCAACCACTTTCATGTTTGCCTGTTCCACAGTACAATGTCTGACACATCTTTTCCTTCCATAGCCTGGAGGTCTGTACCTGTAAATATGTTCATATACCCAGTATGATTTAATCATGTTTGATTTGCTCTGTATTAGACATATAGACAGCCTATGTGCTGAACAATATAATAAAATGTCTTCTGTGACAAGACACTTGAATGTATGTGTTTGTGTGGAATGGCTGTAATCCTGAGCTGGACACTGTATAAATGTAACATATCCCATCTTAAATAGGCACCTTGCATCATCATCGTATGGTTCACATGGTCTGACATATCTACATGGCAAAATGTAAAATTAAAGACAGCAGACGATGATTTAGTGATGAGTGAATTTATTGGGAAGCTACAAGTAACAGAAAATATATGAGACATGACTTAAAAATAATTGAATGTGAAGGGGTCAAAATGGTGAAGGAAATCATTGGAGTAGATGCCACACCACTGGAAGTTCAAAGTCCAGAGCATTCCTCCCATTGGGAATTGAAAGTGGTTGAGGATCAGTTAACAAAGTGAGTTTTTGACACACAAAGGATGACATTAAGGAATAGGATTGCTGCTGGCAGTGGTATCTGTCTCGCCATCTGCACCTCCTGGATTCTTGCATGGATCCCCCTCACACTTGTGAGGGGGATCAGCTGCTGCAGAGGCAGGTGTGTCTGCTGCTGTTTTTGTCTCTGGCACTGCCTCCATTCCTATGTCTGCCACAGATGTAGTTTTGCATGGTGTACTTGCCATCCAGGAAGGGGTAGATGGTTGGGGTAAAACCCTGATCAGTGTGGTGTTAATTTCCCTCAGCACATCTGTTGGGGTACCCATTTCATTATTATGGACACCCATTTTGTCAATCATGACCCTCTGCAGGTGCTTAATGTCCCGGAGTTCAGTCAACAATGGGCCAATCACGCCTTAGGACTCCTGACAGACCCCCAAGACATGGCTGATGGTGTCTGGCCAACAGCAGCCCCAGTGGCCTCACTCCGCTGGCCCATAGCATTCCTCACACGCATGTTGCTCCCACAAGCCTGTGCCCTCGGCACAGGGTGCCCTCTCCAACTGGGTCCGTAATCCTCTGTGTCCGGAGTGTCGAGTTGCACTTCAGGATCCAGGACTGAGGGACACAAGATGGTGGAAACTGTGCTAGGTACACAGGTTGGGGGGCGAATGGTTGCCTGTGATGTTGAATCAACAGGGCTGGGAGGTGATGTTGTGGCCACAGTGAGACTCACTGTTGCCATCTGACCAGGTTGCCCAGATGGGCCACCACCTTCCTCCACATATACAAGTCCAGGAGTGTTGTCATGACTGAGGGCTTCACTCAGGTGGGTAGTGCTACTCTGTTCTGTGGCCTCCATGTGCCCAGTGGCAGCTTGACCTGTTGGTGAAGGATGTACATTGTTACTGGTCGAAGTGTGACATGTACCTCCAAAGGTTTGTGTTCAGTAAGTAGAGACATTGGACATCCTTAAGTTGAAGTTTAGCCTATTGTGCCGTGTTACCAGGGTATTGGGTTATTTGACATGACGTGTGAAGCATGTCTAAACAATTTGACTCAAGTAGCTCATGAGATGTGTAGATCAATTGAAATTTGGAAGATGGAATGAAAATGACATCTTACCGCCAGTGAAGCTAACAGAGTGGAGAGGCAACCTATGCCATTGACCATTTGGAGCCTGAGTTGAGTGGGATTCAGGCAAACACAGGACTTCGCTGAATACGTGACTGGAGTCATGTGCACAGCGCTGTGTCAATGTGTTTGCTGTCAATACCAATCTGGTGATGCAGCTTGAGGCCTTAGTAATACCTGTTGCACAAGCTTAGGTGTCATTCCCGTCCTCAAAAGTTTCATCTTGGGCTAGCAGGTCAAGCTGGACCTAGGTAGACAGACACGTCTCTGAGTTGAGCATGATCTGTATACTGCTCACTCCCAGGTGAGTTCACTACAATTGAGAGTTAACAAACAGGGCTATATGGGCAAGTGAACACTTGACAAATGGCATTAGAAAGATTACAAACAGGTGTATTTAGGCAAGTGAGCACTGGGTTGGTGGTTGGAATCACAGAAACAGAGGCTCCTGGGAGTTCCAGTCAGGACAATCCCTCTTTTTCACAACACTTGATAAATGGTATCCTCCCAAGTGAGTGAAGGGCATTGGCGAGATTACAAACAGAGGTATTTGGACAGGGGAACCCCTGGGCTGGTGGTTGGAGTCAACAAACTGGGCCTCCGGAGATTTGCAGTCAGGTCACTCCAGCTACTTCCCAACACGTGACAAACGGTATCCTCCCAGGTGAGTGAAGGGCTTTAGCGAGATTACAAACAGGTGTATTTGGTCAAGTGAACAAAGGGTTGGTGGTCGGAGTCACAAAAACAGGGCCTTCTGGGAGTTTGCATCAGGTCACTCTCTCTAGTTCTCAAGACTTGACAAATGATATCCTCCCAGGTGAGTACAATTCATTTGGGATTTGACAAACAGGGATATACAGGCAAGTAAGCACTGGGCTGACGGTTGGAGTCACAAAAATGGGGCCTCCTGGGAGTTGCTGACAATTCACTACCTCTACTTCACAACACTTGACAAATGGTACCCTCCCAGGTAAGTACACTTCATTTGGAATTTGACAAACAGGGGTATATGGGCAAGGGAACACTGGGCTGGTGGTTGGAGCCACAAAAACAGGGCCTCCTGGGATTTGCAGTTAGGGCACTCCATCTACTTCATTACACTTGACAAATAGAAACCCCCCATGTGAGTGAAGGGCATTAGAGAGATTACAAACAGGTGTATTTGGGCAAGGGAACACCGGGCTGGAGGTTGGAGTCACAAAAACAGGGCCTCCTGGGAGTTGCAGTGAGGTTACTCCCTCTACTTCCCAACACTTGACCAATGTTATCCTCCCAAATGAGTGAATGGCATTAAAGAGATTACAAACAGGTGTATTTGGACAAGTGAACACTGGGCTGGTGGTTGGGGTCACAAAAACAGGGGAGTTGAAGGCAGGTCACCCCCCCTACTTCCCAACACTTGAAAGATGGTATCCTCCTAGGGGAGTACACTTCGTTTGGGATTTGACAAACCTGCATATAAGGGCAAGTGAACACTACGCTGGTGGTTTGGTTGAAGTCACAAAAACAGGGCCTCCTGAGAGTTGCAGTCGGATCACTCCCTCTACTTCACAACACTTGACAAATGGTATCCTCCCAGGTGAGTGAAGGGCTTCAGAGAGATTACAAACAGATGTGTTTGGACAAGTGAGGTCTGGGCTGGTGGTTGGAGTCACAAAACAGGGCCTCCAGGGAGTTAGCCTATGAAGGAAGCAGGCCTCAAAGCAGTGTAAAAACAATTTCAGGAGTTTTGCACTACCAGGACATGTAAACTACATAGGTACATGTTCTGCCTTTGCCTACACAGCACCCTGCCCTATGGGTTACCTAGGGTATACCTTGGGGTGTCTTATATGTAGAAAAAGGGGAGTATTAGGCTTGGCAAGTACTTTTAAATGCCAAGTCGTATTGGCAGTGAAACTGCACACGCAGGCCTTGCAATGGCAGGCCTGAGAGAAGGTTAAGGGGCTACTTAGTTGGGTAGCACAATCAGTGATGCAGGCCCATTAGCAGGATTTAATCAACAGGCCCTGGGCACATGTAGTGCACTCTACTAGGGACTTATAAGTACATTAACTAGTTCAATTGGGTATGATCAGTGTTACCATGTTTAAAGGGAGAGAGCACATGCACTTTAGCACTGGTTAGCAGTGGTAATGTCCACAGAGTCTAAAACACAGCAAAAACAGTGTCAAAAAAGTAGAGGAGGCAGACAAAAAGTTAGGAGTGACCACCCTAAGGCTGTCAGGTCTAACATGTGTCCCCCCAGCTGAAAGTGGGGAGAGATACCCAACCTCCTGGGAGCTCTCATCGCTAAGGCGGAAGTATCTGGAGAGACCATCAGCGTTGGCGTGGTCAATCCCGGGCGATGCTTCACCATAAAGTCCATCCCCTGTAGGGAAATGGACCACCTCAAGAGTTTAGGATTCTCACCCCTCATCTGCATTAACCATCTGAGGGGCCTGTGGTCTGTCTGAACCCAGAAGTAAGTCCCAAACAGGTATGGTCTCAGCTTCTTCAGTGCCCAAACCACAGCAAATGCTTCTCTCTCAATAGCATTTCACCTCTGTTACCGTGGTAATAGCCTTCTGCTAATAAAGGCTACTGGTTGGTCTGAGCCCTCCCCATTTAGCTGTGCTAGAAAAGCCCCTATGTCATGCTGTGATGCGTCTGTCTGCACAATAAATTCCTGGGAATAATCAGGGGCCTTGAGCACATGGCTTCCTTCAGAGAATCAAAGGATTTCTGACAAGCTTCTGTCCAATTCAACAACCTAGGTTGCTTTTTGGAAGTGAGTTCTGTCAAGGGTGACACAATGGTACCATAGCCCTTGACAAATCTACAGTAGTACCCAGTGAGGCCCAAAAAGGCTCTTACTTCGGTCTGTGTCTAGGTGGTTGCCAGGCCTTGATAGTTTCAATCTTGGTCTGGAGTGGCTGCACCTTGCCACCACCTACTAGGTGTTCCAAGTATAGCATGGAACCCTGCCCAATCTGGCACTTACTGGGCTTTATGGTCAGGCCTGCATGTTGCAGAGCCTCAAGCACCTCCTTGAGGGGGAGCAGGTGTTCCTCCCAGCTGGAACTGTAGACAGCTATGTCATCTAGGTAGGCTGCGCAGTAGGCATCCTTGCCAGCTAGGACCCCGCTAACCAACCGTTTGAAGGTAGCGGGGGCATTTTTCAACCCAAAGGGCATCACCCGGAACTGGTAATGGCCATCAGGTGTGGGAAATGCCGATCTCTCTTTAGTCCCCTCAGTCAGGGCGATCTGCCAGTATCCTGAGGTAAGAAAAAAATGTACTCAGGAACTTGGCAGTTCCTAGCCTGTCAATGAGCTCATCAGCACGGGGATGGGGTGAGCATCAGTCCGTGTGACTGAGTTGAGATCCCGGTAGTCCACGCAGAACCAGAGTTCTGGCTTCGCAGTGGGGGCAAATGCAAAACAACAAGTTTTCGCAGTGGGGGCAGCAGCCGTAGGAACCAGCACCACAGGGCTGGCCCAGGGACTACTGGATTTCTCAATAACCCCCAAAGTCAACATCTTGGAGACCTCCTCCTTGATGCTGGACTTCACCTTATCCGAAAACCTGTAAATTTTGCTCTTCACAGGAGGACTGTCACCTGTGTAAATGTCATGGACACATATGTGGGTCAGTCTAGGAGTAAGGGAGAACAGTGAAGAGAACTGCTCTAATAGCTCATAGCAGTCTCATCTCTGGTTTAGAGTCAGGGAGTCAGAGAGAATGACACCCTCCACTGACCCATCACCTTCTTTGGCAGAGAGGGGATCGGGGAGAGGTTCACTCTCCTCTTCCATGCCCTCATCTGTGACCAGGAGCATACTGATCTCAGACCGCTCAAAGTGAGGTTTGAGCCTGTTGTGTTGGAGGACCCTTAGGGGGTGCCTAATGGTCTTGAGGTCTACTAGGTAAGTGGCCTCTCCTTTATGCTCCTTAATCTCAAATGGGCCAGTCCAGTGGTCCTGGAGAGCCCTGGGCTCTACTGGCTCCATCACCCAAACCTTGTCTCCAGGTGAGAACTCAACCAGAGTGGTCTTCCGTTCATACCACTCCTTCATCACCTCTTTATTGGCCTCAAGGTTACTCCCGGCATGCTTCCAGAAGCGTTGGGTTTGGTTGCTGAGGGCCAGCATGTGAGCTGACCACATCCTGGGGAGGTGTTTTGGGAGCTTTCTCCCAGCCCTCTTTAACTATGCTCAGTGGTCCCCTGGTGGGGTGACCATAGAGAAGCTTAAAGGGGCTGAACCCCACCCCTTTCTGGGGTACCTCCCTGTAGGCAAACAACAGGCATGGTAAGAGGAAGTCCCACTTACACCTCATGGCTTCAGTCAGTCCATTAATCATCCATTTTAGGGTCTTGTTGAATCTCTCAACAAGCCCATTGGATTGAGGATGATAAGGGGTGGTAAACCGGTAGGTCACCCCACACTCATACCACATGGACTTCATGTAAGCAGACATGAAGTTTGTGCCCCTGTCAGACACAACTTTCTTAGGGAATCACACACACGGGTAAATATTCCCAACAAGGTTCTCGTCACCACCGGTGCAGTCACTGTTGTCAGAGGGATTGCCTCTGGATAGCGGGTGGCATGGTCCACCAAAACCAGAATAAACCTGTTGCCAAGGTAGTTTTGGTTTCTAAGGGACCAACAATGTTGATGCCCACCCTTTCAAAGGGGGTGCCAACGACAGGGAGTGGGAGCAGGGGAGCTTTAAGCTTTTTCCCTGTCTTCCCACTAGCCTGGCAGGTGGGGCAAGCTCTGCAGAAATTATCTGAGGCAAACCTCATTCTGGGCCAATGGAAGTGGGTGACAAGCCTGTCATATGTCTTGTCTTGGCCCAGATGTCCTGCCAGGGGAATGTCGTGAGCCAGTCCCAGTAGGAAGGCCCGGTAACACTGGGGGACCACCAGCACACGTGTTTCCCCAGGGCCCGGAACCTTAGGCTCACTGTAAAGGAGATCATTATCCCAGTAAATATGGTGAGTGCCAAAGGCATCACCTGCTGCTTGGGCTATGGCCTGTTGCCTCAGCCCCTCAAGGGTAGGGCATTTCTTCTGCGCCTTGCAGAATTCTGCCCTGGTTGGCCCATCCTCTACTTGCCAGCCAGCAAGTTCAGGCAGGTTACCCAGGTCAGCTATGTCCTCCCCAGTTGGCTCAGGGGCCTCTTCCTCCTCAGGGGCCCTGTCCACCACCGTGGGAACATCTGAGGCGGGTTTCCTGTGCCTCTTGCCCTTCCTCTGTACAGATTTCTGGGCCATTGTTCCAGGCTCCAGACACCCTTGACTCCCTTCCCGGGCAGCCAAGGACCGTGTGGTCATGCAGACCAACTCAGGCAGACCTAACATCTCCAGGTGGGATCTGAGCTCTACCTCCTTCCAGGCAGTATGCTGAAGATCATTGTCTAACAGACAATCTACAGGCATGGCAGGACTCACAGCCACTTTCGGAGTACCAGAGACCCCCCCACTCAAAGGGAACCAGAGCCACAGGCAGGTGACTCTCACGATTGTTAGCGATTAAGACCTGGTGGAATGTATTAGGGACTATATGCTTTGCTGACACCAGCTGACTCTTGACAGTAGTCATACTGGCTCCTGTGTCCCGCAGAGCCTCCACCCTTTGCCCATCAATGGTGACCCACTGTCTATACTTGGAAGTATGTTCTGGCATGTAGGCTTTAGGCACCATCTCTCTTTCTCCCAGGGACACTAAGGAAACCTCGGCCTGCCCCCAAAAAGCTAACTGGGACTGTCTGCCCCCATGAGCGCTACACTAGCCAACCCAGGTGTCTGTCCAGTAGTGGACTGTGCTCTCTTGGAACACTGGGAGTCACCCTTAGAGTGTCCATGCTAGTAGCACTCTAAGCATTTGGGGATAAGTTACCTAATGTTCTATTAAAGTACCCTGGCTTCTTCCCATATCTAGAAGAGGAATGGTTACCACCTCCCACTGACCCCTTTGGGAATTCTTTTGGGGGCCTTTTGAGAACTCCTTATCTTTAAGTTTTTCTCCCCTCTCTTTCTTCTGTTGGGAACCCTGACCACCTTTGTGGGTGTCCCCCCAGATGCCTTCTTGGACACTCTGGTGCTAACCCAGAGGTCTGCCTCCTCAGCAAGCTTCCTGGGATCAGTCAGCTTACTATCTACTAAGTGCTGGCACAACTCTGTAAAAGAAATACTGAGCATGTGCTCTCTCAGAATCAAGTCATATAACATTTTATAATCATCTACTTGGCTGCCCCGCACCCATCCATCCAGTGCCTTATTGGAGAGATCATAACAATCCACCAAAGTTTGCGATGTAAGTTTGGTGCTGTCCCTGAACCTCTGACGGTATTTCTCAGGAGTCAGGCCAAACTTGGCCAGTAAAGCGGCTTTCATGTGTGGGTAGTTATTTCTATTCTCTGGAGCAAGTGTAAGGAGTGTATCCCTTCCCACTGCTGGTACATAAAACTACATGGCTGCCCCCCAGGGTTCCTCAGAGGTCCCATGGGCCCTTAGTGCAACTTCATAGGCAGCCAGCCACTTGTCAATGTCATCTCCCACCACAAAACGTGGCACCCCATTCTTGGGTATACAAACCTTTTTCTCTCCAACAGGTCCTGCATGTATGCTGCCACCATCGCTGCTGGACTCAAACTGCCTCACCTTGATCTCCAGCTCCTTGAGACTTAGTTCATGAGGCAACAACAGCTTTTTCTCAGCCAAAGCTCTCTCAGCTACAGCTACAGCTCTCTCAGCTTCAATCTGTTTGGCTGCTCTTTCAGTCTCAGCTTGTTTAGCGTTTCTCTCTGCTCTCCTTTCCTCCTGTTGAGCCTCAATTTTTAGCCTTGCCATTTGCAACTGAAACTCTCTCTCCTCTCTCCTTTCCTCTGTGGTCAGGATTTGATCAGAGACACTGCTCCCTGGTTTGACAGGGGGCACAGTTGCAGTGGTAACATCATTCACTGATGGCAAAAAATCCGCTGCGGAGCTATCTTCTGGCTCCTCCTCCTCAGCATTCTCCGCTGAATGGGCTTCTTCCCAGGCCCTCAGCACCACTGAAATTCCTCTTTTCTAGAGGCACCTTGGGTGGGTACTCCCATATCCCTGCAGAACCTTTTCAGCTGTTTGACAGTATATGTCTCCAACAGGGTCAGGTCAAAATCTCCTGCTTGAGACCCAGCCTGTGACATGTTGAGTGAGGATTTTGGTAAACAAATTGACAGGAAAAACAAAATTGCAAAAAAGAGATAAAAATCAAATTGACCTTCAACTGTAGGTAGGTAGTGAAATACATAGCTACTGTATTTCACTGCACAAATAGAAGTCCTATCCTCACCTATCACCAATGTTAGAAATGGGGTCTTTGGTTGGCAGTCAGGTTACCCCCTGTCCAAGCAAGGTCCCTCACTGTAGTCAGGGTAAGTCACACACAATCAAAATTATCCTGTGCCCACCCTCTGGTAGCTTGGCACTGAGCAGTCAGGCTTAACTTAGAAGGCAATGTGTAAAGTATTTGTGTAATAAATCATACAATACCACCATATAGCACCACAAAATCACACCACACAGTGTTTGGAAAAATATCTAATATTTTATCTGGGTAAATGCAGGTCAAAATGATCAAAGATGCAATAAGTAAATGTAGAGATATCACTGAAAAGTGATATAAAGTGTCTCAAGTCTTTTTAAAGCAAACAAAGGCCCTCATTATGAACAAGGCGGTACGTACCATGCCGCCGGCGGTGGCAGTGAAAACCGCCCACAGAGGAGCGGTCCGAACCAACAAATAATGAACCAAACGAAACACAGGCATCCAGAAAACCACCCACTGCCAGTAGGGGAGTGCCGACAATGATGGCAGAGTCCGCCCACAGGCCGACGGAAACGCCCAACCCGCCCATCAAATAATGAACCACCAGTCCGCCGCCAGTTCCGGGGCGGAAACCACCGCCACGCAAAGCCAGGCGGAAATGAACCAAATCCAAAGAAACACTCACCGGAGGCCCTCACAACGCACCTAAGCAGACCTGGATAGAGAGCTACAGCTCATGCCAGCCCTGCTCCTTGCCATATACCTCCACGACCGAGACCGCAGATGAAGACGATGAGGGTAAGTACTGCAACCTATGAAACAAGGGAGGAAAGGGCACAGTTACATGCCCAACAACTCCATCCACCCAGCAACGCCCCCCCAACCCCTCACAGCAGCACAAGTCATAAACCCCACAGCAAGGGGTACTTACTTGACACAAGGCAAATTCAACTTGACCATAGTACATACAAATGCCCCACACCCATAAACATGAAACGAAAGACCAGGGTTCAACAGTGTGCCACCAAAACACAGGCCACACAGAAATATTTTATTAAAACTCACAGAGCCAACTACTTCAAACAGGGCTTATGGCCAGTCTGTCCACTACAAGTGCCATGGGCCACAACGGACCCAACCTGACTCCCAAAAGTGTACTGTACTCCACCTAATGGGGCAACAAAGGAGCATCCAGGCACCTCAATAAATGGGGGCAGGGGGTAGTAGGGGTGGGGATTTGTGACGGGTTTGGAAGGTGGAGGGGGTGTGGGCTTGTCCTTTGAAGGTGGGGGGTGTTTTGAGCGGGTGGAGCCAGATGGACTAGGCTCTGTCTGGGCCATTTTTTTCTCTGGGGAAGGGGCACGGGAATGTGAAGGGAGAATAGGAGTGGGCTGTGAAGTGGAAGGAGTAGAAAGGGCAAGGAGGTGAGCATGCTTAGGGACAAGACGGGGTGGGCCAGTGGGTTGGACGAGGTCAGCACAGGAGAGGAAAAGTTTTTTCGGAGCAATTGGGGTGGTCCTGGATGAAGGCGTGGGAGTGGAGGCAGAGGCAGTAGATGTATGTGGTGTAGGGGTGTGTGTAGTGGGTGCAGGTGACTGGACAGTATGCTGTGGTGTGGTGGATGTGTAATGGGTGGGTGTGTTGGTGCGTTTGTGGGTTTTGGGAGGAGGGGGTGGACACAGTGGGAGAAGACAGGCAGCTAGTGTGGATGTACGTTGTGTGGGTGTCTGCAAGTCTGATGAGTGTGCTGCATGTGTCAACTACAGTAGTTGTGGTGAATGCAGGTGTGGTGTATGGGGTGCATGTATGGATGTCTGCTATTGTGGTGAGTGCAGTAAGAGGAGCAGCAGCAGTGACTGAAGGTGAAATGCATGAGGGTGTGGATGTAGAGGGGACAGACAGGGAGGCGGAAGAGGTAGGCACACTGAGGGAAGTGGATGTTGCGTATGCATATGTCTGTTGGCTGTGTGAATGCTTGTGATGGGAGGTGTGGTGCTTGTGTTTAAAAGTGTGCTTCTTGTGTGTTGATGTGCTTGACTGCATGTCTGAATGTGTGCTTTGGACAGGTGAAGGGAGTGGGGTGCTGGAAGGGATAGAGGAGGTTGGAGGGGGGACGGAATGGCCAGGAAAACTGGCTGCCGTCCAAGAGGAGGCCAGAGCCTGAAAAGATCTCTGTAAGGCAGACGCTACACCGTGAATGCCATCCAGATATGCATTTGTCTGCTGCACCTCTGATGCTAGCCCCTGGATGGCATTGACAATGGTTGTCTGCCCTACAGAGATGGTTCTCAGGAGGTCAAAAGCCTCCTCTTTAAGGGCAGCAGAGCTGACTGGGACAGGGGAGGAGGTGCCTGGGGCGAAGGAGACACCCACCTTTCTTGGTGAGCGGGCAAAGGCAACTCGGTGGGGAGCAGAAGGGAGGGCGGTAATGGAATGGGGGCAGGCGGAAGATGTCACTGTAGTGGTGGGGCCACTAGGGTCCGCCACCTCCAGGGAGCCCCCATCGGAGGAGGTTTCGGAGTGACTACCTCCAGTGGTAGTTGCCTCCCCTGTGGAACTCCCCTCGCCCTCCCACCCACTGGTCCCCTTGGCGTCGGATGTCTCTGCCTCCGAGGATCTGTGGGCCGCTGCTTCCCCACTTGCCAGTGCCTCAGCTCCCTCGCCAGATGTTGCTTCTGTACCAAACCAACACAAGAGAGCAGGGATGGGGAGACAAAACAGGAGAGACACTTGTAAATAGCTGAATGGAGGTACATAGTGGCCAGACATACACCCACACAGAAGACACACCCAACAGGCAGCACCGTTCACTATGGCCATGGCCATGCCCCTGACTACTAACCAGAATACTGCTCTACACCCATTCCCTGGTCTACCTAAGGAGGTGATGTATGGGAGACCTGACAAAGACACCCCTACACCCTTTGGGGACCATAATGTACATGGACACCAGTCAGAGTCCCTGCCTCTAAGCAGTATGAACCCTAATGCACACACAGACATCCTTCCAGACTGAAGTTTGTGATGTGAGTACTCACCCCCTTGTGACTGCTGTGCAGCCTTCAAGCGCCCATCCAGTCTGGGTACGCCACTGCCAGGATACATCGCATGAGGGGTGTCAGTGCCCGACGGGCACCCCTTCCACGTTGGGAGGACTTCCCCAGCTGGGCTTCACAGATCTTACGCGCCCAGCGCCGCAGGTCCTCCCACCTCTTTCTGCAGTGGGTGCTCTGCCGGTTGTAGACCCCGAGGGTCCGCACCTCCTTGGCGATGGCATGCCAAAGTTCCCTCTTCTGGTGGGCGCTGACCTAAAAGGGTGACACAGATATGGAACACAGAGGTCAGGCACTGGCACGATAGGTATAGCTGGCTATTTGCCCACTATGGGACGGACAGTACTCTCAGACTTACAGGCCATATGCACGCAGCATGCCATGCACCACGGCCCATGCAGACTCAGAGGTGCACACATATGTCCATTCAACACCATCCATTACACCCAAACAGTGCCCCCCAAACCCAGACTCTCCTGTACCTCTGACCTTCCGTAGAGTTTTGCGTACAGGGGCAGGACCCCGTCCACTAGCTGCCTCCAGTTCCTCCTGGGTGAAGGCCGGGGCCCTTTCCCCTGCAACACTAGCCACACCCATGACCAGAGGCAGGCCACAGCAGTACACACAGTGCAGTACCTGTACGCACGAGATCAGGGAGTCAAGTGAATAATAGATGACAAAATCGGGTACGTACCGCAGCGGTGTGCACCATCACCGCCGGCGGCGATCATGATACGCTAGGATTCCCCATTGGCATTCATGTTAACCAATGACGGTGCGAGCGGCGGTAAACACTGCCTTATGCTGTGATGTCAACCGCTAGCGGTATGACATCACTTCCACAACAAAAGGCCTGGATTACAGTGGGCAGACATTTTGGCAGTAACTACACATCTCGAAATAAAAATATGCACAATGCAGGCCCTACTAGCCACATGAAGCACATATACGTGTGACCATTCTGTAATATACCCCACATGAAAAACACTGTTCTCTCATTGAGGTGTAGATGTAGATCTGTCAAGAAGCAGTTAATGTTGAGTCACTACAATGAAATATGCAGTGCACAATTGATGACAATGTGTGCCTATGTATGTGTGTTCATCACACCTTTTTGATGCCCCTCGTAGGTACCGACCCTTGTGGCGAGGAAGGGCACCATCGGTGTACAGACCACTTGAGGATATGAGGACCATGGTGGAGCGTCAGATCATAATCAATTACAGACTCACACGTGCAACAATTCAGGAACTTTGTGCTTTACTGGATCCTGCACTAACTCCTGGAAATCGTAATCAGCATGCCATCGCTACTGAAGTGCAGGTGCTCTCCGCACTCCATTTCCTGGTCACGGGCTCATTTCAAGTGACAGTGGGCATGGGTGCTGTATTATCACAGCCAATGTTCAGCATGGTACTGACAAGATTTCTAAATGCATTTGTACGACACCTGCAGTCCTATGTGAAGTTTTCCCAAAGTACTGATCTCCCTGCCATCAAGTCAGAATTCTATGCCTTTGCCAACATGCCCCATGTGATAGATGCCATTGATGGCACCCACATACTGATCATCCCCCCAAGAGTGAGTGAACAGGTGTACAGAAACAGAAAGAACTTTCACTCCATGAACATCCAATTGGTATGTACTGCAGACCAGTACATCTCACATGTGAATGCCATGTTCCAAGGTTCAGTCCATGATTCCTTTGTGTTGAGGAACAGTAGTGTGCCACAGAGGATGGAACAACTCCAAGAGGACAGAGGGTGGATCATAGGTAAGTGTGTCTGTCACTAACTGACCCATAGCAGACAACCAGGCTGTCTGACTAAGGGGCTTAACAATGACTACTCTGTATTGCACCTTTTTCTAGGTGATTCTGGCTATCCCAAAGCGTTGGCTCCTGACACCAGTGAGGAATCCTAGGACAGATGCAGAGAGGAATTACAATGAGGCCCATGGACGTACTAGGAGGGTAATAGAGTGCACAATAGGTCTCCTGAAGGCTAGATTTCATTGTCTACATGTATCTGGGGGTTTCCTGGCCTATGGGCCTGAAAAGGTGTGTAGAATGGTGGTGGCCTGCTGCATGCTGCGCAACGTGGCAGTGAGACATTCTATCCCCCGATTGGAGGTGGAGGGTGCTGTATGTCCTGACCAGCTTCCTCAGAGAGGGAAGGAGAGTGATAGTGATGATGTGGAAGGGGAAGATGTCAATTCCAGGACCCAACTGATACAACTCTACTTCCTGTAACTGTGTGGGACTAAGGGGTGACATTGGAGTTTGTGACACATACTGTCAGTGTGCTCGGTCATATAGGGGGGGTTGATAATGATATGTGAAAGATGGTCCATGTCTGCATGGTACAGACTGATATGTTCTGCATTTACTTAGGGCCCACATTAGGGCACACAGGACTCCCTTCATGCAAAGATTTGACAATAAAGTGGTTATCAGCCAGTTGCATCCATACTTCACTTTGTTCACATTTTAACAACGACGACAGTGTTATAGGTGTGATATGTGTTTTATTGGTTGCAGGGAGTGAATAGTACTATTTACTTTGATGGCAAGTCGTAGGGGGTGGGTGTCCTCGAAGCCAACATGCTGGCAACCTTGTGGGTAGTATTGATGGGTCCATCTTTTCTTACATTAGTTCATATTGCCTCTTAGCAATGTGTGGTGGCTGACTGAGTGGGATGATTGCTGTGCAGAGTGTTGCAGAGTTACTTCTGGAAGAGGACCTTGTTCTTTGCTGGGTTTCCAGTGCCATATCTTGGCCTGAGGGTCCGTTTGGGCGCCTGCTGTTAGTCTCAAAGGGATAACATGGTAGCCCTTTGGGTTTCCTGTGGAGGAAGTTCCTGGGATGTTTCTGCTGATGGTGTCATTTCATGGTGGGTGTCCAGTGCTGTAGTGGGGGCTTCCTGTCCTGTGTGTGTCTCAGACTGGGTTTGTACCAGCTGCAGCAGTGCTCCTGCTATGGTGGCCATTGTGGTGTTGTGCTGTTTCCACTGCTCCATGGCCTGTTGGGGAGGTTCCTGCTGCATCCTCTGACTGTGCTCCAGAGTGGACACCATCTATGCCAACCTGTCATGGGTATGCTGGTAGGCCCCCAATACCTCCGATATCACGTCCTGGGCTGCTGCATCCATCCTGTGGCCTCCCCGGTCCCAATGACACCCTTGCACTTGCCCTATCCCCTATGCCTGTGTCCCCTTCACAGGTCTGGCAGTACCACTCGTACTGGGGCCCTCACCTTCTTTCATGTTGGGAGTGGGAGACTGTGGCCTCTGGACCTGTGTTCCACAAGTCTGTGACCTGGATACACTGGTGTGGGGACGCTTGCCCTGGGCTGCTGGTCTTGACTGGGTGGTAGGGGTGACTGGTTTCCTGGGTGGGGTTACTGCATGGTGACATTCCAGGACTGTGTGGGGGGCCTGCCTGCTCATCAGTGTCCAGGGATCCTTCACCAGTGTCCTCTGAGGTGGCTATGTCTCCCTGTGGGGCACTGGCACTCCTTGTCCCGTCTGTTAGGGTGGCATGCGTGGTAGTGCCATTTGGGGGACATAGACATGTCTGTTGCAGCTGCATGAACGTTTGGGTGAACAGGACTGGGCTATTTTGTGCTGGGGTTACTTTCAGTGGCCTTACAGGGTGCCTTTGTTAGGTTGACACTGCATTTTGCTTCGACTGTGGGGTTGCATTGTGGTGGGGGGTGTCCTTCCATTGTGGGTACTTGCCGGGGTAGGTGGCTGTGCACAGGGGGAGCGATGTGAGCCTGTTTTTGGGTTTGTGGCCATGCAGGGGGTGGATTTAGTGGCTGTTGCCTGGATGGGGTGTTGGTCCTTGTGGTGTGGTTGGGGTGGGGTGGTGCATGCATTACAGGTATGGTATATATGGGGTATATGTTGATGACTTATCTGAGTCCATTCCTGCAGTGAGTCCAGTGAGTCCCTCAGGGTGCAGGATGGCCAGTACCTTTTCCTCCGAGTATGTGTATTCTGGTGGTGTTGGTGGCGGTCCTCCCCAAGTCTTCTGGACTGCAATGTGGTGCCTTGATGGCATGCCCCTGATCTTCCCCTGCAGGTCGTTTCATCTCTTCCGGATGTCGTCCGTGGTGCGTAGATGGTGTCCCACTGCACTGACCCTGTTTACAATGGTCTGCTATAGCTCCATCTTCCTTGCGATAGTTGCGTTCTGCACCTCGGCCCCGAATATTTGTGGCTCCACCTTCAGGATCTTGTCCACCATGGTCCTTAACTCCCTTTCTGTGAAGTGTGGTTGTTTGGGAGGTGACATGGAGAGTGTGGTGAATGGTGTCGGGGCTGGGAACGTGGTGAAGGTGCTCTTCTGTGGGTCGGTGTGCGTCTTGTGTATGGTGGTGTTCGGTGTCTGCCTCTGGTGCTCTCCGTCTTCTCGGCCTGGTTTTGTTGCAAAGGAGTTGGGGGTATGTCTAGGGGTGTTTTATGGGGTTATGGATGTGTGTCAGGTGTGTGGGTTGCACGCTTATCCAATGTGTGCACTTCTTGCTGTTAAGTCCACTTGCCGCCCGTGGCGGTTGGAACTGCCAATGGTCGTCCGGCCTCCACTGCTGCCAAGGTGATTTGCGCATCATTATTTGGAGGGTGAGATGTGGGTGTGCTCCGTGGTGGCGGGATGGGGAGGTCCAGGATTCCCGCTGACAGGGTCATGGCGGGGAGTGGTGGTCTGGTGATTTTTGCCGGGGTTGGGATTTTCGTTCATTATATGGTGGGTTTCCATTCACTGCCAAAGGTGGACTTCTGTTCACTGCCGCCACGGCGGTCAGCGGTGTTTCCCGCTGTGTTCATAATGACCACCAAAGTCTCTTTCAAGCACAAAGTACCTGGTTCGCGTAAAAATCTCCACAAAGGGCCACAGAGGAGGAGAAGCATGAAAACCAAGGGGTGTGCGTCGATTTCTCAGGCCGCACATGGCGATGCATTGTTTAGTTTCCACGCAGGGACGGCTGTGCGTCAATTTCCTGTGCTCGGTCGTAGATCCCCTTCGGGTTGCAGGGTTTTCAGAAGCCCCGGGGACGGTGCGTGGATTTCATGTGCTGGCAAGATGAAGTCACAGGAGCTGCGTCGATCCAGTGGGTGTTGCATTTAATTTTCTATTGCACGGCAGGTGCTGCGTCGATTCCTCTGTGGAAGTCAGGCTGCGTCATTCCATCTTGGATATGGGTTAATCCAGTGGGGCGTGCCTCGAATTTCCAGTTGCTACGCTGGCGCTGCGTCAATCTTCTCATTGCAAACTCAGGCTGGGTCGTTCTGGTTCGGCGTGCGGTGAAATTTTCACAGCGGTGCAGGTTGTGCGTCATTTCTGGCAGGCTGTGTGGCAGATTTCACCGTACAAGGGGTCCTTCTTGAAGAGATGAAGTCTTTTTGGTCCTGAGACTTCAGGGAACAGGAGGCAAGCTCTATCTCAGCCCTTGGAGCCACAGCCAGACAGCAGCAAGGCAGCAGGGCAACAGCATGGCAGCAGTCCTTCACAGTAAGCAGTCAGGTGAGTCCTGTGGGCAGCCAGGCAGTTCTTCTTGGCAGGATGCAGGTTCTGGTTACAAGTTTCTTCTCCAGGAAGTGTCTAAGTTGGACGGGGCAGAGGCACTGTTTATATACCCAAATGTGCCTTTGAAGTGGGGGAGACTACAAAGAGTGGCTTAGAAGTGCACCAGGTCCCCTTTCAGTTCAATCCTGTCTGCCAGGGTCTCAGTATGGGGTGTGGCAGTCCTTTGTGTGAGAGCAGGCCCTCCACACTTGCAGTCCAGGAAGACCCATTCAAAATGCAGATGTATGCATGTGAGGCTGAGTATCCTGTGTTTGGGGTGTGTCTGAGTGAATGCACAAGGAGCTGTCAACTAAACCCAGCCAGATGTGGATTGTGAGGCAGAGAAAGATTTAAGTGCAGATAAATGCTCCCTTTCTAAAAGTGGCATTTCTAAAATGATAACATTAAATCCAACTTCACCAGTCAGCAGGAGTTTATATCACCAATCTGTCCATACTGAATATGACCTTCCTACTCCTTTCAGATCAGCAGCTACCACTCAAACAATGTATGAGTGCAGCCCCAATGCTAGCCTATGAATGGAGCAGGCCTCACAGCAGTATAAAAAAGAATTTAGGAGTTTTACACTACCAGGAAATGTTAACTACATAGGTACATGTCCTGCCTTTTGCCTACACAGCACCCTGCCCTATGGGTTACCTAGGGTATACCTTAGGGATGTGTTATATGTAGAAAAAGGGGAGTTTTAGGCTTGGCAAGTACTTTGAAATGTCAAGTCGAATTGGCAGTGAAACTGCACACACAGTCCTTGCAATGGCAGGCCTGAGACAAGGTTAGAGCTACTTGTTTGGGTGGCACAATGAGTCACCAACTCCTATTGACTTTAATGGCTGGAAGGCCTATAGGCATTAGAGGACTTAATGAATGCCACGATGGTCTTGGAAACCGCCACAGTCTTGACCAACATATTAGAATTAAAAACTTGGAAAGATCTTTGTGAGCAAGGGCGACCACTCAGTGTGTATTAAAATCTTCACAGAAACCCGAAAGTGCCACAACACTCAGGAGATCCTAAATTCTACCACCAAAAAGTGGAAATCTTTGAAAAAAGAACAGGAACTGAACACACAATTTCAGATTGCGTGCAAGTAGTTCCATGGGGACCCCTTCCCTTTTGCGAATGGGATACCACCAGTGTGACACTGGTGGTAACTGCGATTGCTTTGCGACCGCATTCGCGGTCACAAAACAATACAGCATTGCGCTGCGACTCGTAATTGGGAAGGGGAACACCCCTTCCTAATTGCGACTCGCGGTCCCGTTTTGCGAGTCGGTAACCATGTTACCGACTCGCAAAACGGGGACTAGGCATCACGATGTGCTTTCTGTCTTCTCACGACGTCTGTCTTCTCACGCCTTCTGTCTTCTGCCATCTTCTGCTACTGCATCTTCTCTCTTCTTCCGTCTTCTGTCTTCTCACGTCTTCCGTCTTCTCATGCCTTCCATCTTCTTCTGTCTTCTTTCGCCTTCAGACTTCTTCTGTTTTGTTCCATCTTCTGTCTTCTTCCGCCTTTTATCTCCTGCCATCTTCTGGGTTCTCCCATCCTTTGTCTTGTCTTCTTCCACCTTCTGTCTTCTTCAGTCTTCTGTTTTCTTCCGTCTTCTGTCTTTTTTCTTCTTACACTCATGTCAATTTGTTTTGCCTTTGTATTTTTTTCTCTGTAACTGGCTTACAAATATTAGAAACATGTTATAATAATGTTTGCTTTTAATTTAATATACCAAACATCATTATTAAATTTCTCTAATATTTGTAAGCCAGTCCCATAGAAAATAGACAAAGACTAAACCTATTGGCTTTGCCAATGCTTGTTTCTTTTTAGAAACATATTTTAGAAGTAGGAAACGCCAATTACCATTTCCTTGTTTGAACTGCTGCTGTAATTATGTATGCCTCTTTCATCCAGCACCAGACACTCCCTGACCCTGTAACTCACTGTTATACGTAATTTATCATCCCTGCTTTTTTTCTTTTGTTTCTATGTTTCTGACTTTCTCTCCCTGATTTGTTCCCTCTTTTGCGTGTTTCTCTTTATATTGAATCAAAGCATGGCGAGGTAAAAGTGCTTGTCCCCAAAAAGAAGTGCAGGTTGGCCCTGTCAGCAACCACTGGCTCAAATTAAGCACTGTACATATTACAAACCTGCAGCAATGTAATGTCTTCAGGTCAAGACACTAGAGACATCACAACTGGACTGCAATAAATACATTAGAGACTGGTTTTACACAGGAACTGCAAGCTCCTAGGCATCGTATTCTCATGGGATCTGTTCCTTCACGGTGTGTCAAATCTCAGTCTTCTAGTTATATCTTGGCTTCAGTATCAAGTATGACACATGAGTATTTTAACCTCATTGGCTCTGAGCTCTCTAGCCTACAGCTTAAGTGCAGTAAATGGTTCTCAGCTTGATAGAAATCCTGAATAACCCAATTCTCAAAGGCTTTTACAAGTGTACAGAGTAGTACTTCAGTTGTACTACTTCTCATATTCTTAAGCACAATTCACAAAACTGAGGAAATAAATTAATTAATGTCCTTTCTAAAATGTCACAACTGAGTACGCACTCCCACACACAGCACATCCATGAGATGTACAGATGTACATAAAAGCAAAAATAATTTGTAAAATACACACACAGGATGCTACTTTTGGGCTGGTGCTGCTTTGGACAACAAAAGACTCACATAACTCAAGAACGCACCAGCTGCAGTTTACTATATTAGTTTGTTCTGCTTGTTACAGAGTTATGGGTTAATTAGCATACGCCTCCTTGTCACCCAATAAATGCCCTTTGTTATTGTCTCTTTTTTCCAGGACCCGATCATTGTGAATTGATGACTGGAGAAGTCCTTTTTCCTCCTTCTGGTCATCACCTTTCAACCTCCAATGGGAAGGAGGAAAAGGAAAACAAAACCCGCTCTTCTTAAACATCTGTTGGTGCCTTTTTCATTCACATGTTCCTCTAAATGTGCTGGTTGAACCACTATCCCTATAAATGTGTGAAAATATCTCTCTTGGTGAAAGACCTTTCAGTTTCCCTCATCAGAGTAGATATTTCCACTCCTAATAATAAGCAGCCTATTTCTTTTCTCACTTCTCCTAGAATAGGTTCCTCAACAAAGAGAGAGAAACAAAACTATGGTATACAGGTGCATATGCTCAGAGATGTAAATTACTGCAAGTCAGTCCCCTATCCCTAACCGTTAAGGCCCTGGCCATGCACATGAATAAATCATGTGCCTCCCCTCCACCCAGGGATGCCTGTGTTCTGGTTTAAAGAAGGCCTGGCTTGGCATAACTGGCTGAACTGTTCTGTCTGGAGCAGGGTCAACACTGATTTACATATAGCTGGGTCCAAACTGAGGTGACATGGTGTGAAAAATATTTATGGATTGGGCTGCACCCGAGTAATTATACCAGTGGCTGAGATCAATTCAAGTATTCCACTCATCACTTTTTTAATATACTTTAGTGTGTGTCCCTGGGTTGTGGCACAATATTGAGCACTAGAGATGGAGAGCCAGGTTGAACTCATCTTAGTTACTGTCAGCCTCCTGTTCTTCCTCATGCAAATATCTGCCATAATGTCCATTTCCTTCTTTCACCTCTGTCAATTCCTGGAGGTTCCCTCCAGTGAATAAGCTGTAGCTCTCTCTTCCTATGTGATGAGGACTTTGTTCCTACATAAGCAGAGTAGACACACTTAGGACGATATTGGATTGGTACAATGTGAGTTGTACATTTCTCAGCAGTGTGGTGCTGAGAGTTCTAGATGTGATGCATATCCAGCTTGGTGACAGGAAATTGTTGTGATAGCAGCACTGTTTGGGAATCCCCACCTGTGGAGATGTGCTTGCAAAGCAGCACATATGTTCACTGTAGAAAGGAAGGTAGAAAGAGTCAACATCAGTATTTGCAGTCTTATCATGTTTGGGGGAGGCTGTGTACAACTGACGTGTCAGAGAGTTATGCCTATTTGCTAATAGTGAGATGACTGGCACATGATGACATGAGTTGGTGATGGCAGAAGAAGGATACGTTTCTGATGAAATAGGTGGTAAATGTTCTGCTTGATGGTGGACATGTATCATACCATTGTTTCACTCTCCACCCTCAACTAGGGTAAACTAAGTATTGTGCACCCTGACCTGAAATGTAGCCTACCTGTTACATGAAAGAGCAGGCCAGCTAGGATCAGCACTTCTCTAAATTCCATTTATCTCACATATTACCTTAGGGACCACAGTACTCATTAGAAATTGGGACCATATTGTTCCTTAGATCTAATAAGTCATGCACTCAATGATGTCATTTACTATGTCATGAGTCATGTGATAAGTGAGGTATTTAGCAGTGCATGATGGGACACAATTTACAGTTAATTAACTAATATATGACTGGCATATTTCCAGTGATTATGGGATGTTTAACATTAGTTTTTGATCAATTACAACACCTAACTATAATGCTAAACCTTGCTTTTTCAATTAATTTCCAGGGTGTTCAGCCATATTCTAAATTGGCCCAGTTGCCAACCCTCATTGACCTCCCAAATCTGCCGCACAAGTTGTAAGGCTCCTCATCTGTGAAGATCCTCTTTTCCTTGAGTGGTATGATCTACCACATGGCTTATTCGCTCCCTAGTCTTTTCAATTCATAGTTCGGCAAAGCATAAGGGAAGATCTCCGACTATGCTATACAGAATGGGTCAGGACAAATTATGCCTAAACACTGCACTTAATTCACTAATAGTAAGTTTATGGCTTTGTTTTGCGCCAACTGTCTCCCCAAACCCTACTTAACAAGGTTGTAAGGAGCAGGGGCTCCTACAACGAAGCTTAAATATCCACCAATTTGTGACTTACATCCAAACAAAGATGAACAACATTTAGGGGTCACCGAGGGTGGCAGCTGTGACCCTTGACTTGCCATTTGCCACCCCTGGCACTGCCTATGCAACCTCTTGCTACAGAGGTGGAAAATTCCGTGCCAGGAACATGGTAGCAGCTCGCCCTTTTGTACATCAGTTGGGGCTCCACTCTCTTTTTTTCTGTTAATTTATTAGACTAATAGTGAATAATGACATATTATTCACTATTAACTGAATAATAATATACTATTCATGTTGGACTTTTTTCCTTATGCAGGGTCATCCCCAGTCTTTTTGCCTCCTGCCTTCTATATTTTCTGACCTGTCGCTGTCGGCTCTAGGACTCTGAGCACTTTATCACTGCTGACTAGTGCTAAAGTGCAGGTGCTCTCCCATCTAAAGTTGGTATGATTAGCTTATACCTAATTTGCATATTTAATTTACCTGTAAGTCCTGTGTACAGTGGTATCTCTATACTCAGGTCCTGTAAATTAAATACTACTAGTGGACCTGCAGCGCTGCTTGCGCCACCCTCTGAAGTGGACTTTCAAACATGTCTCAGGCCTGCTAGCGCAGGGCTTGTGTGCACAGTTTTCTGCCACAGGGACCTGGCATCTACATATACTTGCCAGGCCCAGAACTCCCCTTTTACTACATGTAAGTCACCCCTAAGGTAGGCCCTAGCTAGCCCTATGTGCAGGGTTCCATGTATGTAGAAGGCAGGACATGTGCCAGGTTGCGTGGCCTGTCCTGGTAGTGACAAACAGCCGAACTTGGTGTCTCACTGCTGTGAGTGCTGCCTTCTCATAGGATTGCATTAGAAATGCCCTGCCTTATGTGTAAGGGGTATTGTCTGATTTATCAGGGGTAGCGTAGGCATGTTTGGTACGGTTGTAATGGTGATAATAAATGCTGCTTACTGGTGTGGGTGTATTTTTTATTACTATTACCGAAATGGCACTTCTAGAAAGTGTGAATTTCTCTGTGCTTATGACTCTGGTGTTTTGCAGCTTAACTCCAATCCACGGTTGGGCAGAGTGACAGTTGGGGCTTTGTGCATACTTTTCAGACAGCCTATACACAGGGAGGGTGGAGGTGTCACAAAGGTGCATCTGCATATTAAATAGTCTTCCTGGGCTGAGATAAGGGAGAGGCGGGGCACACCTACATTTGTAAAGGCTCTGCCCTGGCCTCACACAATAGGGTCGTTTACCCCCCACTGATGTTTGGAGCCTGTGCTGGAGGAGAGAGGGGGCACTCCCAGAACCAGTTGACTCCCCCTTCATTGTAAAACACTGTAAAGACTGAGTATAAGTACAGGGGAGTTTTCCGCACAATTTGAAGACTCTTTGAATCATCTTGGAACTGGACACAGAAGGCTGGCAGGACTCACCAGGGACCGCCAAGGACTGCTGCTGCTGTGCTGACCTGTGACCTGCCTCGTCACTGTAAAGAACAACCATTTGCTTGCATCCTCTTTGCGCTGGTCTGTTGTTCAATCCTGTCCCCCTGTGGACCTTTCTCTGAAGCTTTGTCCCCCCCAGGGGCAGGGTGCTGTGGCCCCTGACCTCTGCAACTACGGGAAGCACGAGGAGTGCTTCATTTGTGCTTCCTAGCGCCTGGAAAGCGCTTCATTAAAATGGTGCTGTGCACTAGGAGGGGCCGTGAACTGTGTCTGCTTTGAGACACTTTCCTGTGGTGCCTACATCACTTGGAAGCGCTCTACAACAGGAGGATTCACCGCCGCAACCTGGGCTTCGCTGAAATTCCAAGCATGTCGGAGAATCGCTGCAGTTTGTGCCCCCGGGGCACCTTCAGGAAAAAGATTGGCTCGAACGTGCTCCTAGCGTGCCCCCGGGGCGAGGTTCGCTCTAGGGAGCACCCCAAGGGCACAAGCAGGCACCTACTTGGTTGCCTGCCATCAGCTGCTGCCCAAACGGGCTGCAGCATGCAAGTTGGAGACGGAGAGGGAGAGAAGCCTCGACTGAGGCTCCCTGCCACACCAGAACCCTCGTGTGGACAGCGCCTCGATCGCGGGCCCCAGGAGGGGCCCGGTCAACCTAATTGGCAGAGTGGGTGGGGCAGAAGCCTCATCGGAGGCTCCCCGCATCGCCAGGCCTCAGGTTTGGTGCTCTGGGCTTTTGTGGTGCTCCCCATGTGGAAGGGCCAGTGGAGGCCCAGGGGGGCCCCAGCAACCACGGACCCCAGGAGGGGCCTACCCTGAAAATGGAGGGGGTGTGTGGCACCCCCTCCTTAACTGAAAAACATTTCCCTGATTTGGCCCCCCTCGTGAGGGCTGGTGGAGGCCCGGGGGGCCACCAGTAATCATAGGCCCCAGAAGGGGCCCACCAGGAATACAGAGGGGGTGCGTGCCGCCCCCTCTAACCCAGAGTGTAAAGGGGAACCCCCACATTGCGCAGAGGGGACCCATCTCCATTCGTTGGCACTGGAGGTGCCTCATCAGACAAGCAGGTATTTCCAAAAGGAACAATATAGCTAATCTAAGTTCTCTCTAGAGACTGTGCCGATTCATATATTGCCTACCTGTTTATGGTGACTCCATATGTGTATGCAAATGTTCCTGTTATGGGCATAACATGCTAATATGTTTTTCTAACTTGCCATATGTGTTCTAATGTTCCTAATATGGGTGTTTAGATTATTCTTATGACAAGTGCTTTGATGTAATAAAGTGTTCCCTGACTACTGCTTATGTTGCAGAATACTGAGTAACCTGCGTGTTATATGTGACTATTGCTAGTTTGCAGAGTAACTAATGTGTAACATTCTGACAACTGCTAAGGTAGCAGGATACAACTGATATGTGATGCTGGTTCTAATAATTGCGTTGTGTACAATACAGTATATTTTCATATAACTTGGAGTTGTGTTTCCTTTGTGGTGGGGATAGTGCATCACGTGTGTTGTGTGTGTTGTGCAAACGCTTTACACATTGCCTCCAGGATAGGCCTGACTGCTCGTGCCAAGCTTCCAAGGGGGTGAGCAGGGGTTATCTTGGACGTGTAACTCCCTTGCCCTGACTAGAGTGGATGGGTTCTGCCTGGCTGAGGTGCAGACCCTAGCCAACCAGAAACCCAATTTCTAACAATTCACCATTAGTGTAATAAAAATGGTGTACAATTAGCTAGAAATATGCATTTCCATGACAGCTGAGCTAAGTAAGATGATTTTAGATGTATGCTGTGTGTGCTTGCAGGTGAGAGTGTGTTTATATGAGTGAGTGTGTATGTATGTGTAAATGTGTGTGTTTGTGTAAGTATGTGCGTGAGAGTGAATGTGGAAGTTAAAGGGCACATGATGTCACTTTCACCACTCCTGGCATTTTGATGAATTGATGTCAATGGCTGTAGGCATAACCCTACATGTGCATAAATCTATGTACATATTTTCACCTTTATGAATCAGGCCTACATTGTCTAGGAATCGTCTATGTGTCTTTCATACGTTTTTGGAACGTAGGAGCTCACTATGGTGTCTTAGGTAGGGTTTCTGTCTTCGAAAGTTACAATGACAGTATGTATGATGTCATTTGGACTGGAGAAAAAAGCTTTTATTTCAGACTGTTGTTCGCAGGAATAAGGCAGTCATGGAACCACAACAGTGTTAACTGTGTATGGCATACAGAGTACATATTTTGTATGTATATGTACAAATTACCTTTATGCTAGCTACACAATTGCTCCCTTTTTGCTTTTTAAAGTACCAGCAGTATGTACAACTGCTGATGGGTGCACTGAAACACGGGAAATCGATGAGCTGTTTGATTTGTTTACACATTAACATGTAGCACATTTGTAAGCATATACAAAAATAAATGTGGAAGTTTTGGACTGTCAAATGTTTCAAAAGGTAATTTGACAATGAGCAAGTTACAAAATATAAAATGCATGACTTTCACCACTCACTGGCTGCACTTCAGACTGACAGTGTCCAGCAATATTTGGTGCTGGAAAATGTGAGTTTACATCAGTAAGTAAAATTAAACATCCTTCAAGAGCTTTACATTAAAGGTCAAACTGCAGTAGAAACTGAAAGTTGACTTGCCCTTACTTCCATGGAACCAGGTTGTTTTTTTCTCTGTGTGTCTTTTCACAATGTCATCAATATTGTATCAACTATAATTTATAAAAATAACATTCTACCAAGTGGTGGCCCATTTCATTGGATACTGTCTGTGGTGGAGAGTCTTTCAGAGACAGCCAATGATCAGAAGACAGGATCACTATACTATTACGTCCACAAGGCCCTTCTGATTGTGGGGATATATGAGGTATGTAGTTTCTTCAAGAACCCAAGGTACCCAGAGCCAACCACTGAGCTGTACGATACAATGGTTTTTCATTGAGTAGCGAATATAGAACAATTCGCATAGCAAAATAGGCAGAGTGAAAATGGACTATCAAAAAACTTATGTATTTCTGAAATGGGTGCAGGAGATAGAGTTCAGGAACAGTGGTTATTTCTAAATCTCTGAATTTGTGGGCACCTGTACCAATGTATGATTTGGAAGGTATTTTTCAAAATGTCATCTTTCTCATTCACTGGCTTCAATTTGAAAGACACAAATGCAACGAACTCCAATAGGTCAGAAGAAATGTTCTAATTTTCTATGCTCCTACAAGTTTCTCAATAAAAATGGCACTTCACTTGAGTGGGTAGGCCTAGTGTACGCAACAGGAAATGGCCCAAAATGCAACATGGGTGCAGCACATTTTTCCACTGAAAACTGGCCCTTTTCTTCAAATGTGGATAGCTCGAGATTTTGGACCCTAGTCCAGCTGGCACCTAGGGAAACCTAACCAACCTGTACATTTTTTTAAAACAAACACCAAGGAGTATCCAGGGTGGGCAGGTTTGCATGGCTTACACCAGGTTTTTCTACCCAGAATCCCTTGCAAACCTCAAACTTTCACTAAAAGAAATTTCCCCACATTTCTGTGATGGAAAGAACTGGAATCAGCAGGGAGCCACAAACTCCCTTCCACCTGGAATTTCCCCAGGTCTCCTGATAAAAATGGTACCTCACTTCTATAGGTAGGCCTAATGCTCGCAACAAGAAATGGCCCAAAACACAACATGGATGCTGAATATTTTTCCACTAAAAATCAACCCTTATTTCAATGTGGGTAGCTCAAGATTTCAGACTCTAGCTCAAGCTACACCTACGGATACCTAGTCAACATGTACATTTTTGAAAACTAGTCACCTAGTGATATCCATGGTGGGCTGACTTGCGTGCCTCACCGCAGGTTTTGTTTTACCCAAAATCCCTTGCAAACCTCAAACTTTCACTCAAGAAAATACATTTTCCTCACATTTCTGTGATGAAAAGTTCTAGAATACGAGGGGAGCTACAAACTTCCTTCTGCCCGGCATTCTCCCAGGTCTCCCAATAAAAATGGTACCTCACTTGTGTGGGTAGACCTAGTGCCTGCAACAGGAAACAGCAAAAAATGCAACAGTGACGCAGCACATTTTTCCACCGAAAACTGCCCTTTTTTTTCCAATGTGGGTAGCTTTGGATTTTGGACCCTAGCTCAGCTAGCACATTGGGAATCCTAGCCAACTTAAACATTTTTGAAAAATAGAGAGAGCCCTTGCAAATCTCAAAATTTGACAAAAAAACACATTTTCCTCACAATTCTATAATGGAAAGTTCTGGAATATGTGCAGAGCCACAAACTTCCTTCCACCCGGCATGCTCCCAGGTCCCCAATAAAAATGGTACCACACTTGTCTGAGTAGACCTAGTGCCCCCCTCCTGATTAGTAGGGACTGACAACTGGAAGCTGGTGGTCCCGAGGGCCTAGTGGTTTGCAGGGCCCCCCTATTTTTTTCAATGTGTTGCCCCTGGGTGGTTCAGCGCACCCTCTGCATATTTATAAAGCGTCCCTGGGGCCCATGGAGGTCCGCAGGGCCCTCCAATCATTTTATTATGTAGCCCCAAGGAGGTGGTGGTCCATGGGGCTTTTTAGGGCCCTACAAGGGTGTACTGTGCACCCCCTCCTCATTTTTTTTTATAAGGGGGCATGCCCCCAGGACCTGGATCACCCTGGGGCAAAAGTAATAGAAAGGGCAGGAGACCACACTTTAAAAAAAAAATTATTATAACATTGGTCACCAACAGCACTAAGGGCTGTGAGGATAAGTATGTGTCAAGTTGAAGTAATAGTGTGTCTTTTTTTATTTATTTTTTAGTGTCTTTGGAGAACTGGCTGATTGGTGGAACAAGACAAGGTAAGGTGACCAACGTTATTTACTGATACACACATCACTCACACACACACACACCGACGATTTGAGTACAACATATCTGCCTTCTACATTGGATAATGTTTTAGAAGGACGGTTTAAGCCAGTAACAGAGTGGTGTCTCGTTGGATGACTGCTGCTCAAGCCTTAACTTGGGTTATGAAGGACAGCTTTGAGGCAGGATCAGAGACTGAGACAGCAGATACTGAGGACAATAGAGAAGAACCTGGAAGTGAGTTTTTAGTTGGTGGAGTCCCATCTATTCCCTTACGGTGATTCTGAGGGAGACAATGATGACAGTTGTGATGTCCCTTCACAAGCACAGTCTGTACAGTGAGACAACAGTAGAAGCTTAGAGCAACCCATAGAGTAACACGTGCTGGAGCAAGAACAGAGTGCTCCTGAATTTAGTTCAGACCCAAATTGCGCTTTTCACTGGCGACGCTGGATGAAAAGTCAATACGGGCAATTTTTTGCCAATTGACTATGTCCATCTCTTTTTGGATGTTGACTTTCTTGTGCAAATTGTGCAGTAAACAAATTGGGGGGGCAAACGATTTCTGAAGGTGCATGGAGGCACTCTAGGGACCCATTCTAGGGCTCGCTGGAGGAGTTGAAGATATTTTGGGGCCTTCAAAATAGGGTTAGAGCAGAAACCAACCTTGCAGTCCTACTGGTATACTTACACGGTTTGGGTAGCCCCCATCTTCGCATCGTACATGAGCAGAGATTGTTTCTTACTATTGTATGGCATGCTGCATTTCAATGGAAATTCTGCTGCATTGACCCAGGACCATCCAGATCATGACTGGTTGTTTACAATTTGGCCTTCTGTGGAACATTTTCTGCCAAGTTTCCAGTGCTTTATGCTCCTAGAAAGAATACAGTCATTGATAAGTCCTTAGGGGTGCTTCTGTTCAGGCAGTAAATTGCGCGCAAAAGAGCTTGCTATGACATTAAGTGGTCCATGCTGCGTGAGAGTTCTTCTGGCTATGTGTACAGCTTGGGAGTGTATACAGGGAAGGACTCCACTCATAGCCCTCAAAATTAGGGTTCACAGGAAAGGTTGTATGGGAACTTGTCCAGCCACTCCTTCACAAAAGTTATAATGTTTATGTGCATAATTTCTATACAGTAGTAGAGCTGTTCAGTGAGCCATACTGAGCTGGTATTGTGGCCTGCTGTACATTTTGTTGTTGTTGAAAAGGATTCCCACAAGAGCTTGCTTGGAAGAAGCTTCAGGAATCCCAGAGCACTTTGTTGTGTTCCAACAGACTACTCACAATCAAGTTCTCAGATGGGCATGATGTATGTGTGCTCACTATAATTCATGATGAGAGCCCTTCCCTGTCACGGTTTGGGGTCAGATGGGCAAAGTTCACATGCCTACCTCTATATTTGCTCACAACAAGTACATGGACGAAGTGGACAAGAATGAGAGGTTCTTCAGCCATGCAATGCGAGTCGTAAAACTGGCACTTAGTACAAGAAACTGATTACTCACCTGATCCAGATTGCAACTTACAATGTATATGTTGTTGTTAGAAATGGGGTCTTTGGTTTGTAGTCAGGTTATCCCCTGTACAAGCAAGGACCCTCACTCTACTCAGGGTAAGTCACACACAATCCAAATTATGCTGTGACCACCCTCTGGTAGCTTGGAACTGAGCAGTCAGGCTTCACTTAGAAGGCAATGCGTAAACTATTTGTGAAATAAATCATGCAATAACACAGTAGAACACAACAAAAATACACCACACAGTTTTAAGAAAAATATCTAATATTTATCAGGTAAGATACAGGTGAAAATGAATAAGATGCAATAGGTATATGTTGAAATATCACTGTAAAAAAGATGATGAAGTGTCTTTAGACTCTTTTAAAGCAACAAGTGTCTCTTGCAAGCACAAAGTACCTGGTTTGCATTCAAATTCTCCACAAGAAACCGCAGAGGAGGAGATGCATGGAAAACAGGGAGGTGTGCGTCGATTTTCACCGCACAGGGAGTTCTTCTTGCAGGAATGAAGTCTTTTTAGTCCTGAGACTTCGGGGAACAGGAGGCAAGCTCTATCCATGCCCCTGGAGAGCACTTCTCAGCAGAGCCAGAGAGCAGTGCGGCAGCAGGGCAACAGCAAGGCAGCAGTCCTTCTTAGAAAAGCAGTCAGACGAGTCCTTGGGCAGCCAGGCAGTTCTTCTTGGCAGGTTGTAGGTTCTGGTTCAGGTTTTCTTCTCCAGGAAGTGTTCGAGTTGGTAGGGGCAGAGGCCCTTTTTAAATACCCAAATGCGCCTTTGAAGTGGGGGAGACTTCAAACAGTGGCTTAGAAGTGGACAAGGTCCCCTTTCAGTTTCATCCTGTCTACCAGGGTCCTAGTAGGGGGGTGTTGCAGTCCTTTGTGTGAGGACAGGCTATTGTCCTTTGACATGTAAGTGTCAGGCCCTCCACCCTCCCAGCCCAGGAAGACCCATTCAATACGCAGATGTATGCAAGTGTAACTGAGCATCCTGTGTTAGGGGTTTGTCTGAGTGAATGCACAAGGGAGATTTTCAACTAAATCTAGCCAGACATGGACTGTAAGGCACAGAAGGATTTAAGTGCAGAGAAATGCCCATTTTCTAAAAGTGGCATTTCTAAAATAGTAATATTAAATCCAACTTCACCAGTCAGCAGGATTTTGTATTGCCATTCTGGCCATACTAAATAGGACCTTGTTACTCCCTTCAGATCAGGAGCTACCACTCAAACAGTATGTGAGGGTAGCCCTAATGTTAGCCTATGAAAGGAGCAGGCTTCACAGCAGTGCAAAACACATTTAGGAGTTTTATACTACCAGGACATGTAAACTATACAGGTACATGTCCTGCCTTTTGTCTACACAGCACCCTGCCCTATGGGTTACCTAGGGCCTACCTTAGGGGTGACGTATATGTAAGAGTGGAGTTTTAGGCTTGGCAAGTACTTTTAAATGACAAGTCGAATTGCCAGTGAAACTGCACACACAGGTCTTGCACTGGCAGGCCTGAGGCATAGTTAAGGGGCTACTTAAGTGGGTGGAGGAATCAGTGCTGCAGGCCCACTAGTAGGATTTAATCTACATGCCGTGGACACATATAGTACACTTTACAAGGGACTTATAAGTAAATTAAATAAGCCAATTGGGTATGATCCAATGTCACCATGTTTTAAGGGAGAGAGTATATGCACTTTAGCACTGGCTAGCAGTGGTAATGTGCGCAGATCCCTAAAACTAGCAAAAACAGTGTTCAAAAAGTGGAGGGAGGCAGGCAAAAAGTTATGAGTGACGACCCTAAGGCTGTCAGGTCTAACAGTTGTTTATTGTCAGACAACCATGGGAAGACTATTCTTTCCTTGCCTTTTAGGTAGCTGTGATTGAAATTCCCACTGCTACAGAAGCAGCAGTCTCCTTCTGAAGAATGTGGCAAGGCTGCAGGAGCGATACTTTGCTGATCACATTCCCAAAACACCCAAAATGATAGATCATGTCGTCTCTGTAAAGTGTGCTTGAAGTTTAAGAGTTGTGTTTACTGATCCCAGTGCCATCTATGGCGGGCCTGTGTTTTCCTACTTGATTCATGTTGTATAATACTAAAGTGATCTACTGGGAAATTGACTGAGTTGGAGGTGCTGTTAAGTAAACCTTTCAATGTTGGTGCATGGATATGAACCGTCCATTTAACACTACTTTGCTAGGCAAGCAGCCACAGAATTTTAGTTCGTCTACTTCAGGAAATCATAGACTTCCTTATGGCCTGCTCAAAACCTGTATGCGCTGTCAGAACGTGGTAGGTGTTCAGTTTGCCAATTGACAAGTGCATTTCAGCCCCCACACTGCACATACTGGTGGACAACACATATGTCACGTTGTCTCAGAGTACCCTGTATGATAAAATGTTAAAGGAGTGACTGGATTTCGAAGTGCTTGTCAGGGAACACATTTATGCCTCAAAAGTACCACCCTGTTTGCCCATGAGAACCAGAGTAAGTGTAATAAGTCAAAGAAATGTCCCACAGGACTTATTCACCAACATTTCTACTTGCTTTGAAAACATGCATACTCAATTAGTAACTTGTATCATAACCATTATTAAAAATGGATACAGGTCTATCTTGTATGATGATTGTTTTCACATCTTTAATATAAGGTGTATAAACAATCCTCATACAAGATATTGGGGTTATTACAACTTTGGAGGAGGTGTTAATCTGTCCCAAAAGTGACGGTAAAGTGACAGATATACCACCAGCCGTATTACGAGTCCATTATATCCTATGGAACTCGTAATATGGCTGGTGGTATATCTGTCACATTTGGGACGGATTAACACCTCCTCCAAAGTTGTATTAACCCCCATTGTGTCCTGTACCCTTCTTCAGTAACATTGGGTATGATACAAGTTAGTAATTGAGTTTTCACACTGTCAAAGCAAAACTAGAAGTGTTGCTGAATGAGCCCCTCAGAATTTTGGTTTGGCTTATTACTTTAGGGAACTTAGGCAGTATTCCCCAGCATGTTTGTCTTCGTTTCAACAGTAGATATGCTCACTCAGTTCAAGGAATGAACCTCATGGGCATACGTGGACATCCCCAACTTCCATCCACAAACTGGACGGAGTTGGATTTAGCACAGTAAGTCTGTTGATGGCACATGAAAGACATGTTTTCTTGAGCTTCAAGTAGCTAGGGATGGAAGGCATAAGTATAGGTTCACTTGGCAATTACACAGGATTAGTCATGACTCTGATGAGGACTGAAACATGAATGGGTAAGAAAAGCTTACGGTAGGTCTACTTTCCCATGGATATTGTATAGGTAGAAAGCAGAGAGTAAAGGCGGTACAGATACACATGCCTTGACCTCAACTTTACCTATGAATTCACACCTATTAGTGCTGCACTCACCCCAAGTCTGAATTACTATGACACATATGGGTCAATGCTTGACCTGCTTGCTATATTTATCCTCCCTCAGAACTTAGTAGATGTTCAGTTTGCTGATATTAAAAGTGCATTACAGTTACAGCACTGCACATAGAGGTGGATGGGACATATGCTACGTTCACACGGGCTACCCAGTTTTTCATAGGTCATGACATTCTCCGAAAGGAACTTCAGAAAACATTCCTGGATGTTTGCCTTAGTCTCAAAGGTAGATATGCTCACTCAGTTCGAAAAATGAGCCTCTGGGGCATACTTGGACACCCTTAACTTGCATCCACAAACTGGACAGACTTGGAAATAGTACAGTGAGTGCGCCAAAGGTGCTTGAAAGACATTTCTTCCTGAGCCTCATGTGGCTGTCATGGGAGCCATTAGTGAAAGTTTACTAGGCAGGTGTTACAATGTTCAGGAAGAAGGAGGCGGTTACTTGACAGGTGGTAAACTGTAGTCAGACTTATTCCATCTGGTGGTGTAGTAATGTGATGGCTCTTGCATGGTGCTGGTAAGCTGATGTGAGTGAAGTGATAGGTTGGATTGGGTCCATGGTCGGTGGTATGAAAGTCTTGTTAATGGCGTGTGAATGGACCATAAAGCAGTTGGTGCAGTAAAGTGGCTTAATGGCTAACCTTCAGAAGGCTTGGTCTCAATATTCAGTTACTTTGATGAGTATTTATGCTTTTAAGCCACTATTTTTGGAGGTGCTAAAACCAACCAGTATAAGTGATGGATTAACTTTAACAAATTAGTAATAGATTTTTATCTGTGGTGGTAAGATGGCCTTTCCTAAGAACTCCTTGTTTTCTTTTTTTCATTATGGGTAGCTGTAGATTTTGGGCTCTAGCTCAGCCAGCATCTAGGCAAACATGCACATTTTTTTAAATTAGACAATCAGTTTTTTTACCCAGAATCTCCTGCAAAGCTCAAACATTGCCTACAACACATTTTCCCTGTATCCTGGAGCCATATTGACCCTTGAAACCGCTACACTCCAGGGCTGGCTCCTGCTAACTCTTGAGGTGCCCACCCCGTGGTGTAGCTGTTTGTTTTTGCCTGGAAGGAACTGTAACAGCTCCCACCAAGCAAAGCAAACCCTCTGCTTCCAGCAAGCAGGAGCTTTCGAAATGATCCTGCTTGCTGTAAGTGGAGTTTTCATCTCTTTCCCTTCCCGCAGACATACAGTCAAGGAAAGAAATTGAAGTATTGCTCCCACACGCATTTCTTTCAACTTCCTCTGTGCGGGAGCACTGCTGGGTCCCCCAGGAGGTGGGGGGGGAGTCATGAGGACTGCAGGGGCCTTGAGGCTCCAACCGTGGTCCCAGACAAATTAAAACAATTAATCCTGCCTTGCATATGTATGATAGATAAATACATAGGGAAGGATTCATTCTGGCACATAGTTCATTTCCAAAAAATTAAACCTCAACGAGAAACACTTACAGAAAAACCACAAAGCAGGTTCACAAATTGAAGATCTACTTCTGTAAAGTACTAATCATCCTACCTTTATGCCCATGGACAAGGAAAAGCAAGTGTGTTTTCACTGCATTTTCACTGTGAAAACGTATCTGTTAATGTTGAAGGTGTTTGCATCCTTGCTTTTTTTAAGCACAATATCTCATGTAGTGACTGTGATGAGTGGGTTTGTTCTTATCATCTGCTGCTGAGACTAAAGATTGAGTTCTCCCTTAAAAAAAAAGAAAAACATGTATGTTAAAAAGGCCTAGAAGCCCAACCCTTTTGGCCCCACCTCATATACATTAGAAATGTGAAACATCTTCCCCATTTTTCGCGGAAGATGGACATCTTACTAAAAGGAGCCCTCAAATGCATTTCCCACAGATTTTAGAGCCACGTTCTTGATGAACAGGTAGATGACCACATCTCCAACAAACTAACATGAGTGCCATGGAGTAGGCTGCAGGCTCTGCAGCTAACCTCTGCTGTATACAGTCAAAGGCTGAATGTGGCATGGGGATCAGTGATTGTAGGGGATTGGCTGCAGGCCCTGTGGCCAACCCCACCACGCATGGCCAAAGGCCGTGCATGACATGGGGTTGGGTAGTTATAGGAATATTTCAAGTAACTATAACTCATGCCCGAAGGTAACTATAGGTTGCAGGTGTTACAGTGATAATATCCATGATGTTATAAAAGATGTCATGACTGCCTTGCCTCCTTACCTCTTCACCGCCTTGTCTCTCAGCTGAGGGCAAGGAGCCCATTAAACAGCAAAAACTGAAAAATCTTTTTCTCGCTTTTTTGTTCCTTGTGCCCCTGACTGCCTTGTCTTTTTTCCCACCCCACCTCCTCGCTGCCTCGTCACTCTGCTGCGGGCAAGGAGCCCATAAGGACTCTGCAGAGGGGCAGAGGAAGGGGGCAGCGGGGACAAACGACTACAGTATACTACATCTCTCTGGTGGGGGCCGTTCTGCCCCTGCCCTGCCTCCTTTATGTCAGCCGCTCTGCTATAGGCAACCGGCGGAGAGGGCCATGGAGATAGTGAGTACAGCAAGTTACCACTCCCCTGCTGGTCGACATCTTTTTTGCCCTGCCGCCCGCCCCATTGTCGCCCCACCCCATTGTTGCCCCATTGTCGTTCGGTTGTGGGCAAGAAGACCATTTCTGGTTCCTCCAGAAGAGGCTGAGGAGACTGCGGAGGTTGTGGGGGAGTGCAGGTGGCCCGCCCACGGACATTCAGACTTCCTGGCCACTATACCGCAGATTGGTGGTTTGGTGCAGCGTCTTTGGCATCCTGGAGCTACGCCATATCATATCGCAGCTGGTGATCACGAGCACAGTGAATTTGCTGTAATTACTACCACCGCCTCTCCTTACTACGTTTAAAGAAATCTTATAGGCCTGCACAAAGGTTGTGAGCGATATATCGACGATACAGCGTAGCAAATTGGAGACTTTCAGACCCTCAGTTTAAAGAGCCATAGAGGCCACAAGAGAGGTGTTGGTGGCTCAACACTGAAAGGACTGGGATCTAACGTGCGGAGGACAAAATGACGGCTAAAAAATTTAGATCTGGTCGTCTAGTTTTGGGGAGATCATGTTCAAAAACAAAATCTAATACATTGCGCAATAAAGTCTTAAATACCTCAGGCCTAAAATGCTGAAATCAGATGTTCTCCCTATGGCATAAAGAGAAGGCTCCCCTTATTCCTTCTAAGCCAGACTCTTTAGATCTAAAGAGTTTTTCTTTACCAGAGGAACCTGTCCATGTCACAAGGAATTAGCCCCCCCACATGTCTTTGTTGATCTAAATAAGAGCCCAGCTTTGGCTCATATATCTTCCTCTATTTGTGAGCCTGTGACTTGTTGCAAAGTCTCTTCACCTGCTTCAGCTATAACTCCCTTACCAAATCATGACATGATCAGCTTACCCCCGGCAAAGGAACCTTCATCTCATGATTCTGGCTCTAATGCTCTTTTTTCATGTACCAACCAGGAGAATCTTCCCGGGGACTTCACCCTCCCTGATCTAGACTTAGAACTTATCCAAAGATATGGATCTCATCAGGAAGCTGCTCCTCCCCCACCTTCGCCTCCCTCTCTACCCAAGGGATTACGGCTTTTTAGTAGTACACCCTCCAACCACACCTCTTTCTGTTCTCACCTTTCAGCAACACCTGATCTGAGCCTAAACATTAATCCCTTAAACAATAATCTTGATCAAAATACTTTGGTCTCCTCTTCCCTCTCAAGCCTAGAGCATCCCCTATCCTCCTATCCTCCATTTTGAACCTTTTAGAAAAATTGGTTGGTGGGTCCGATTGTATTCTCAACTCTGTAACAACCATTTTAAAAGAACTTACAACTGGCAATGGAATAATTTCTGGTTTCCGCACGCAGCACTGCAATGATCTCCTAGCACGGAATCACAGCATTATAAACAGTGAAACACCAGCCAGTATTGACTTTTGTTCTCAGGCTGGAGCTCCGCAGGTGGGACAACCCCCCACGTCTCTCATGCCAATTGAAAGCCCAGTTAACTCCATCATATTTGTACTAAGAGACTTTGCAACAAAGACAGACACGGAATCGTTCTGCCAAAATTCTGAGTAGGCTATTGTTAGAAATGGGGTTTCTGGTTGGCAGTCAGGTTACCTCCTGTCCAAGCAAAAGCCCTCACTCTAGTCAGGGTAAGTCACACACTATCCAAGATTATCCTGTGCCCACCCTCTGGTAGCTTGGCACGAGCAGTCAGGCTTAACTTAGAAGGCAATGTGTAAAGTATTTGTGCAATAAATCATACAATACCACCATATAGCACCACAAAAATACACCACACAGGGTTTAGAAAAATATATAATATTTATCAGGATAATTGTAGGTCAAAAAGAATAAAGTTGCAATGGAAAATTGTAGAAATATCACAGGGAAGTGATATAGAGTGTCTTAAGTCTTTAGAATGCAATACAGTGTCTTTCAAGCACAAAGTACCTGGTTTCTGGTGGAAAATCTCCTCAGAGGGCCACAGGAGAAGAGATGCGTGGAAAAAGGGGTGTGTGCGTCGATTTCTCCTCAGCACACACAGACTTGCGTCGGTCTTTTCCACGCGGGGAAGTCGGGCGTCGTTTTCCGGCGCGCAGACAGTCTCTTTTTGTGGATCGCGGGGATTACCAGATGTCCCGGGTCTGTGCGTGGATTCTCCTGCTTGTTTTCCGGCTGCGCGTCGTTCTGCGGGGCTGCGCGTCGAAGTTTCGATCTCACGGTAGGCGTCGCGTCGATTTCTCCTTGGAAGTCGGGCGGCGTTGTCCTTGCGAGGCCGTGCGTCGAAAGTTTGGTCTCACGGCAGGCGTCGCGTCGATTTCTCCTTGGAAGTCGGGCGGCGTTGTCCTTGCGAGGCCGTGCGTCAAAGTTTCGCACTCACGGTGGGCGTCGCGTCGATTTCTCCTGGAAAGTTGAGCGGCTTTGTCCTTGCGAGGTTGTGCGTTGAAGTCTCGATCGCCCCGAGGGCGTCGCGTCGATCAGCGTCGGTGTGCGGCGTTTTTCTCGCCGCGAAACAAGCTGTGCGTCGAAATTTTCGGCGCACGGAGCGTCCAAGTGAAAGGAAGAAGTCTTTTTGGTCCTGAGACTTCAAGGAACAGGAGGCAAGCTCTATCCAAGCCCTTGGAGAGCACTTTCACAGCCAGACAAGAGTTCAGCAAGGCAGCAGGGCAACAGCAAGACAGCAGTCCTTTGTAGAAAGCAGACAGGTGAGTCCTTTGAGCAGCCAGGCAGTTCTTCTTGGCAGGATGTAGTTTCTGGTTCCGGTTTCTTCTCCAGCAAGTGTCTGATGAGGTAGGGCAGAGGCCCTGTTTTATACCCAAATGTGCCTTTGAAGTGGGGGAGACTTCAAAGAGTGGCTAAGAAGTGCACCGGGTCCCCTTTCAGTTCAATCCTGTCTGCCAGGGTCCCAGTAGGGGGTGTGGCAGTCCTTTGTGTGAGGGCAGGCCCTCCACCCTCCCAGCCCAGGAAGACCCATTCAAAATGCAGATGTATGCAAGTGAGGCTGAGTACCCTGTGTTTGGGGTGTGTCTGAGTGAATGCACAAGGAGCTGTCAACTAAACCTAGCCAGACGTGGATTGTAAGGCACAGAAGGATTTAAGTGCAAAGAAATGCTCACTTTCTAAAAGTGGCATTTCTAGAATAGTAATATTAAATCCGACTTCACCAGTCAGTAGGATTTTGTATTACCATTCTGGCCATACTAAATATGACCTCCCTGCTCCTTTCAGATCAGCAGCTGCCACTTCAACAGTGTATGAGGGCAGCCCCAATGTTAGCCTATGAAGGGAGCAGGTCTCCCGGTAGTGCAAAAACGAATTTAGGAGTTTTACACTACCAGGACATATAACTACACAGGTACATGTCCTGTCTTTTACCTACACAGCACCCTGCTCTAGGGGATACCCAGGGCACACATTAAGGGTGACTTATATGCAGAAAAAGGGGAGTTCTAGGCTTGGCAAGTACTTTTAAATGCCAAGTCGAGGTGGCAGTGAAACTGCACACACAGGCCTAGCAATGGTAGGCCTGAGACAAGGAAAAGGGGCTACTTAAGTGGGTGGCACAATCCGTGCTGCAGGTCCACTAGTAGCATTTAATCTATATGCCCTAGGCACCTGGAGTGCACATGACTGGGGATTTATAAGTAGATTAAATAGTTCAATCAGGTATGATCCAAAGTTACCATGTTTACAGAGAGAGAGCATATACACTTTATCACTGGTTAGCAGTGGTAAAGTGCGCAGAGTCTAAAAACCAGCAAAAACAGTATCCAAAACGAGGAGGGAGGCAGGCAAAAAGTTAGGGGTGACTACCCTAAGGCTGTCAGGTCTAACATGTGTCCCCCCCAGCTGAAAGTGGGGAGAGCTACCCGACCTCCTGGGAGCTCTCATCGCTAAGGCGGAAGTACCTGGAGAGACCATCAGCATTGGCGTGGTGAACCCCTGGGCGATGTTCCACCGTAAAGTCCATCCCCTGTAGGGAAATGGACCACCTCAGAAGTTTTGGATTCTCACCCCTCATCTGCATGAGCCATCTGAGGGGCCTGTGGTCTGTCTGAACTAGGAAGTGAGTCCCAAACAGGTAGGGCCTCAGCTTCTTCAGTGCCCAGACCACAGCAAAAGCTTCTCTTTCAATAGCACTCCACCTCTGTTCCCGTGGTAATAGCCTTCTGCTAATAAAGACTACCGGTTGATCTTGGCCCTCCTCATTTAGCTGTGCTAGGACTGCCCCTATGCCATGCTCTGAAGCGTCTGTCTGCACGATAAATTCCTGGGAGTAGTCAGGGGCCTTGAGCACGGGGGCCGTGCACATGGCTTCCTTTAGGGCGTCAAAGGCTTTCTGACAAGCCTCTGTCCAATTCACCAACCTAGGTTGCTTCTTGGACGTGAGTTCTGTCAAGGGGGACACAATGGTACCATAGCCCTTGACAAACCTTCGGTAGTATCCGGTGAGGCCTAAGAAGGCTCTCACCTCAGTCTGGGTTCGAGGTGGTTGCCAGGCCTTGATAGTTTCGATCTTGGCCTGGAGTGGCTGCACCTTGCCACCACCTACTAGGTGTCCCAAGTACACCACGGAACCCTGCCCAATCTGGCACTTACTAGCCTTGATGGTCAGGCCTGCCTGTTGCAGGGCCTGAAGCACCTCCTTGAGGTGGAGCAGGTGTTCCTCCCAGCTGGAACTGTAGACAGCTATGTCATCCAGGTAGGCTGCACAGAAGGCATCCTTGCCAGCCAGGACCCCGTTAACCAACCGTTGGAAGGTAGCGGGGGCATTTTTCAATCCAAACGGCATCACCCGGAACTGGTAATGGCCGTCAGGGGTGGAAAAGGCGGACCTTTCCTTAGCCCCCTCAGTCAGGGCGATCTGCCAGTACCCTGAAGTAAGATCAAACGTACTCAGGAACTTGGCAGCGCCTAGCCTGTCCACGAGCTCATCAGCTCGGGGGATGGGGTGAGCATCAGTCCGTGTGACTGAGTTGAGACCCCGGTAGTCCACGCAGAACCGGAGTTCTGGCTATGCGCCGGGGGCAGTAGCCTTGGGGACCAACACCACTGGGCTGGCCCAGGGACTACTGGACTTCTCAATAACCCCTAGCGTCAACATCTTGGAGACCTCCTCCTTGATGCTGGCCTTCACCTTATCTGACAACCTGTAAATTTTGTTCTTCACAGGGAGACTGTCACCGGTGTCAATATCATGAACACAGAGGTGGGTCAGTCCCGGAGTAAGGGAGAAGAGGGGGGAGAACTGCTCCAACAGCTCATAGCAGTCTCCTTTCTGGTTTAGGGTCAGGGAGTCAGACAGAATGACCCCGCTTACGGACCCATCACCTTCTTGGGCAGAGAGGAGGTCCGGGAGAGGTTCACTCTCCTCTTCCATTCCTTCATCTGTGACCAGAAGCATGTTGATCTCCGACCTCTCAAAATGAGCTTTTAGTCGGTTCACGTGGAGCACCCTTAGGGGGTTCCTAGGGGTTTGGAGGTCCACTAGGTAAGTGGCCTCCCCTTTCCGCTCCTTTATTTCAAATGGGCCAGACCAGTGGTCCTGGAGAGCTCTGGGCTCTACTGGCTCCATTACCCACACTTTGTCTCCAGGTTGAAACTCTACCAGAGTGGCCTTCTGGTCATACCATTGTTTCATCACCTCTTGACTGGCCTCCAGGTTACTTTGGGCCTCTTTCCAGAAGCGGGTCATCTGATTGCGGAGGGCCAACATGTAGCTGACCACGTCCTGAGGGGGTGTCTTTGGAGGGTTCTCCAATCCCTCCTTGACAATGCTTAAGGGTCCCCTGACGGGGTACCCATAGAGAAGCTCAAAGGGACTGAACCCTACCCCCCTCTGGGGGACCTCTCTGTAAGCAAAGAGAAGGCATGGTAAGAGGACGTCCCATTTACGCCTCATGGCCTCAGGGAGGCCACCAATCATGCCTTTCAGGGTCTTGTTGAATCTCTCCACAAGCCCATTAGACTGGGGGTGATAGGGTGTGGTGAACTTGTAGGTTACACCACACGCATCCCACAGATGCTTCATGTACGCGGACATGAAGTTAGTGCCTCTGTCAGACACTATCTCCTTGGGGAATCCCACACGGGTAAATATCCCCATCAGGGTTCTGGCTACCACCGATGCAGTTACGGTCCTCAGAGGGATTGCCTCTGGGTACCGGGTGGCATGGTCCACCAAAACCAGGATAAACCTGTTGCCTAAGGCAGTTTTGGGGTCCAAGGGGCCAACAATGTCGACGCCCACCCTTTCAAAGGGGGTGCCAACGACAGGAAGTGGAATCAGGGGAGTTTTAACCCTCTTTCCTGCTTTACCACTAGCCTGGCAGGTAGGACAAGCCCTGCAGAATTTGTCTGAGTGTGTCCTCATTTTGGGCCAGTGAAAGTGGGTGACAAGCCTGTTGAAGGTCTTGTCTTGTCCCAAATGTCCTGCCAGGGGAATGTCGTGAGCCAGACCCAGTAGGAAGGCTCGGTAACATTGGGGGACCACCAGCACACGTGCTGCCCCAAAGACCGGAACCCTAAGCTCACTGTAGAGGAGATCATTCTCCCAATATAGGTGGTGATTGCCAGAGGCGTCACCTGCTGCCTGGTTTAAGGCTTGTTTCCTCAACCCTTCTAGAGTGGGACACTCTTTCTGCGCCTTGCAGAATTCCTCCCTGGTGGGTCCACCCTCAACTTGCCAGCCAGCAAGCTCCGGTAAGTCACCTAGGGTGGCAATGTCTTCCCCAGTTGGCTCGGGAGTCTCCTCCTCAGGAGCCCCGTCAGCCACTGTGGGAACTTCTGGGGCCGGTTTCCCGCGCCCCTCGTCCCTCCTCTTGGCAGCTCCCTGGGCCATCGTTCCAGGCTCCAGATGCCCTTGACTTCCCTCTCGGTCAGCCATGGACCGGGTGGTCATGCAGACCCACTCAGGTAGCCCTAACATCTCCAGGTGAGATCTGAGCTCTACTTCTTTCCAAGCAGTATGCTCTAGATCATTGCCTAACAGACAATCTACAGGCATGGCAGGACTCACAGCTACTTTCAGAGTACCAGAGACCCCCCCCCACTCAAAGGGAACCCGAGCCACCGGTAGGTGACTCTCGCGATTGTCAGCGACTATGACCTGGTGGAATGTATTAGGGATTATCTGCTCTGTGGACACCAGCTGACTCTTGATAGTAGTCATACTGGCTCCTGTGTCACGCAGAGCCTCCACCTTCTGCCCATCAATGAGGACCCACTGCCGGTACTTGGAAGTATTTTTAGGCATGTGGACCTTGGACATCATTTCTCCTTCTCCCAGGGACACTAGGGAAATCTCTACCTGCTCCCCAAAGCTAGTGGGGTCCATCTCCCCCCCGAGTGCTACACTAGTCAACCCAGGTGCCTGTCCGGTAGTGGACGGTGCCCTCTTGGGGCACTGTGGATCGCCTTTGTAGTGACCATATTGGTAACACTCCATGCATTTGGGGCTAGATTTTCCTGACCTGTCAAATGTCCCTGGTTTCTTCCCAAATTTGGAAAAGGAAGGGTTGCCACCCCCTCCCTGGGAATTCTTTTGGGGGCCTTTAGAGAGTTCCTTATCTGTAAGTTTATCTCCCCCCTCTTTCTTCTGTTGGGAACCCTGACCACCTTTGTGGGAGTCCCCCCCAGGTACCTTTTTGGACACTCTGGTGCTAACCCAGAGGTCCGCCTCCTCAGCAAGCTTCCTGGGATCAGTCAGCTTACTATCCACTAGGTGCTGGCGCAAATCGGTATAAGTAACATTAAGCATATGCTCTCTCAGGATCAAGTCATATAAACCTTTATAATCTGCTACTTTGTTGCCCCGCACCCATCCATTCAGTGCCTTACTAGAGAAATCAAAGAAATCTACCCATGTTTGTGTGGTTTGTTTGGTGCTGTCCCTGAACCTCTGACGGTATCCCTCAGGGGTCAGCCCAAACTTGGCAAGTAAAGTGGCTTTCTGGAGTGGGTATGTGTTTTGATCCGGTGGATCCAATGTGAGAAGTGTGTCCCTCCCCAATGGCGGCACATAACCCCACATAGCTACCCCCCATTGCCCTTCAGGAACCTCATGAGCCCTTAGTGCAACTTCATAAGCAGCTAACCATTTATCTATGTCATCTCCCACCACAAAACTGGGCACCACATTTTTGGGTATACGAACCTTCTTTTCTCCAGCAGGTCCTGTCTGTATGCTGCCACCATTATTGCTGGATTCAGACTGTCTTGCCTTGATCTCCAGCTCCTTGAGACTCAGTTCATGAGCCAACAATAGTTTCTTTTCAGCCAACGCTCTTTCAGCTTCCACTTGTTTGGCTGCTCTTTCAGCTTCTGCTTGTTTGGCTGTTCTTTCAGCTTCAATCTGTTTGGCTGCTCTTTCAGCCTCAGCTTGTTTGGCTTCTCTTTCTGCCCTCCTCTCCTCCTGTTGTGCCTCAATTTTCAGTTTTGCCATTTGCAATTGGAACTCCCTTTCCTCTCTCCTTTCCTCTGCGGTCAGGCTTTGCATGGAGACACTGCTCCCTGGTCTGGAAGGGTGCACAATTGCAGTGGTAACACCATCCATAGATAGTGAAAGTCCTTCTGAGGGGCCATTTTCTGGCTCCTCTTCCTCATCATCCTCTAAATGGGCTTCTGCCCAGGCCCTCAGCGCCACTTGAAAGTCCTCCTTTCTGGAGGCCCCTTGGGTGGGTACCCTTAATGCCCTGCAGAATCCTCTTAGTTGTTTGACCGTGTATGTATCCAACTGGACTAGGTCAAAGTCCCCTGTCTGAGACCCAGTCAGAGACATGTTGAGTGAGGATTTAGTTTTTGAAAATTGTCAGGAAAAAACGGATTTTCAAAAAGAGATAAAAACCAAGTTGACCTTCAACTGTGGGTATGTAGTGAAATACTTAGCTACTGTATGTCACTGCACAAATACAAGTCCTATCCTCACCGCTGATCACCAATGTTAGAAATGGGGTTTCTGGTTGGCAGTCAGGTTACCTCCTGTCCAAGCAAAAGCCCTCACTCTAGTCAGGGTAAGTCACACACTATCCAAGATTATCCTGTGCCCACCCTCTGGTAGCTTGGCACGAGCAGTCAGGCTTAACTTAGAAGGCAATGTGTAAAGTATTTGTGCAATAAATCATACAATACCACCATATAGCACCACAAAAATACACCACACAGGGTTTAGAAAAATATATAATATTTATCAGGATAATTGTAGGTCAAAAAGAATAAAGTTGCAATGGAAAATTGTAGAAATATCACAGGGAAGTGATATAGAGTGTCTTAAGTCTTTAGAATGCAATACAGTGTCTTTCAAGCACAAAGTACCTGGTTTCTGGTGGAAAATCTCCTCAGAGGGCCACAGGAGAAGAGATGCGTGGAAAAAGGGGTGTGTGCGTCGATTTCTCCTCAGCACACACAGACTTGCGTCGGTCTTTTCCACGCGGGGAAGTCGGGCGTCGTTTTCCGGCGCGCAGACAGTCTCTTTTTGTGGATCGCGGGGATTACCAGATGTCCCGGGTCTGTGCGTGGATTCTCCTGCTTGTTTTCCGGCTGCGCGTCGTTCTGCGGGGCTGCGCGTCGAAGTTTCGATCTCACGGTAGGCGTCGCGTCGATTTCTCCTTGGAAGTCGGGCGGCGTTGTCCTTGCGAGGCCGTGCGTCGAAAGTTTGGTCTCACGGCAGGCGTCGCGTCGATTTCTCCTTGGAAGTCGGGCGGCGTTGTCCTTGCGAGGCCGTGCGTCAAAGTTTCGCACTCACGGTGGGCGTCGCGTCGATTTCTCCTGGAAAGTCGAGCGGCTTTGTCCTTGCGAGGTTGTGCGTTGAAGTCTCGATCGCCCCGAGGGCGTCGCGTCGATCAGCGTCGGTGTGCGGCGTTTTTCTCGCCGCGAAACAAGCTGTGCGTCGAAATTTTCGGCGCACGGAGCGTCCAAGTGAAAGGAAGAAGTCTTTTTGGTCCTGAGACTTCAAGGAACAGGAGGCAAGCTCTATCCAAGCCCTTGGAGAGCACTTTCACAGCCAGACAAGAGTTCAGCAAGGCAGCAGGGCAACAGCAAGACAGCAGTCCTTTGTAGAAAGCAGACAGGTGAGTCCTTTGAGCAGCCAGGCAGTTCTTCTTGGCAGGATGTAGTTTCTGGTTCCGGTTTCTTCTCCAGCAAGTGTCTGATGAGGTAGGGCAGAGGCCCTGTTTTATACCCAAATGTGCCTTTGAAGTGGGGGAGACTTCAAAGAGTGGCTAAGAAGTGCACCGGGTCCCCTTTCAGTTCAATCCTGTCTGCCAGGGTCCCAGTAGGGGGTGTGGCAGTCCTTTGTGTGAGGGCAGGCCCTCCACCCTCCCAGCCCAGGAAGACCCATTCAAAATGCAGATGTATGCAAGTGAGGCTGAGTACCCTGTGTTTGGGGTGTGTCTGAGTGAATGCACAAGGAGCTGTCAACTAAACCTAGCCAGACGTGGATTGTAAGGCACAGAAGGATTTAAGTGCAAAGAAATGCTCACTTTCTAAAAGTGGCATTTCTAGAATAGTAATATTAAATCCGACTTCACCAGTCAGTAGGATTTTGTATTACCATTCTGGCCATACTAAATATGACCTCCCTGCTCCTTTCAGATCAGCAGCTGCCACTTCAACAGTGTATGAGGGCAGCCCCAATGTTAGCCTATGAAGGGAGCAGGTCTCCCGGTAGTGCAAAAACGAATTTAGGAGTTTTACACTACCAGGACATATAACTACACAGGTACATGTCCTGTCTTTTACCTACACAGCACCCTGCTCTAGGGGATACCCAGGGCACACATTAAGGGTGACTTATATGCAGAAAAAGGGGAGTTCTAGGCTTGGCAAGTACTTTTAAATGCCAAGACGAGGTGGCAGTGAAACTGCACACACAGGCCTAGCAATGGTAGGCCTGAGACAAGGAAAAGGGGCTACTTAAGTGGGTGGCACAATCCGTGCTGCAGGTCCACTAGTAGCATTTAATCTATATGCCCTAGGCACCTGGAGTGCACATGACTGGGGACTTATAAGTAGATTAAATAGTTCAATCAGGTATGATCCAAAGTTACCATGTTTACAGAGAGAGAGCATATACACTTTATCACTGGTTAGCAGTGGTAAAGTGCGCAGAGTCTAAAAACCAGCAAAAACAGTATCCAAAACGAGGAGGGAGGCAGGCAAAAAGTTAGGGGTGACTACCCTAAGGCTGTCAGGTCTAACAGCTATGTTTCCAATCTTTAAAGCTCATTCAAAGGCTAACATCTTCACTACTACCTCGGATACCCCAGAGGAGCCTCCAATACATAAAAATAAAAAAAAAGGTCTAAAAAATCACCCCGGAGACATCCCAAAAAAAGGTTGGAGAAAGATACGTTTTTACAAGGTAAAATCTGGCCTTCAAGATTCCTTAATCCAGGAGGTCCCAGCTTTACATTCTTGCCTCGCACCTTCTCCGTCTATGTGCAACCTCCACCCATCTATCGACATTTCCGGAATGGCCAACCAAATTTCAACCCGTGAGCCAACCACCTTTCAATCAACTAGGTTATCCTTGAATCCCCTTGCTTAATCCTTCGAAGCCACCACAGGTCCTACACCCGCCCAGACCTGGCTGCAACCTGTTTCAATGGGACAGGGTCGCTACCCTGTGGACACCTTAACATTAGATTTCATGCTCTTATTTGACAATGATCTCTTCTTAAACAGATCTCAATTGTTAAAATGTTTTTCCAGTATTGAACCCCTAAGAATGATTGAAAGTAAGGACATACATTTGGTTTTCTTGAAGGTCGCAGATTCTTGTCTGTCGTCACGTGTATCGTTTTTCTCCAATTTGACAGTTTACAAAATATTAAGCAATTTGGAGTCTTTATAACGTAAAGGTATTGATGTAGTTCCTGTTTCGAGCGAGATGGCTTTGAGGTTAACCAAGCGGGATCCCCAATTTTCCAATGGTGTGTGGAAACCTCTCCCCTTAGGCATTCCTTTGGTTAAACATAAACTTTCAGACTTACCAGGACCTAAAAATTCACCTGGGGGCCTTTGGCCGGGAAGTATTATTTGGGGACCCTCCCGTTTGTCCACCTACTGATTTAAGTATCAACCCCCACTCTTGGAATTGGTTACCAGCAGTTCTGAGTAGTTCTTCTACAATCTCTAGACCAATAGCACCACTAATGTAGCAATGAGCTTACCCTCGTATCCTGGAATGTGGCAGGTATAAAGTCTAGAGGGGAAAAAATAGATTTTCTGAACTCTCTCAATTCTGATATAATTTGTCTCCAAGAAACCTGGTTTATTGGGGAGCTTCATCTTAAAAATTACTATTCCTTTTGTTGTAAGGCCTCCCCTCAACGAGGGTCACGAAAAGAGGGGGGTCGCAAGCTTGCTATCGAATAGACTACATTGGCAGCATGAATGCTTTAGGGATTCCAGTAATTTGTTTTTAGCAGTAACATTACACAGCATTGGAGTTGGAAACAAGGTAGTCTCCCTCACTTTGATTAATTCTTATGTTCCACCCTGTGTCCCTTTTAATAATCTCCTACTCAAGGTATTTCTTTACATTAAGGAACTTTATGACAGGGATCCAGAAGCCCAAATCATATTGGTAGGAGACCTAAATTGTAAGATTTCTAACCGGGGCTTGCATCCTTCTAGGATCAGGAAAAGGAGGAAGCATTTAAATTACTGCCTTGTATTTTTCCCTCCAAAATAAAGTCTGATGAGCATGGGAGGCTCTTTCTAGAATATTTGAGAGAGAATGATTGTGTTATTGCTAATGGCAGACTTCCATCTGACTCTCCAGCCCATCCAACCCATAAATCGCCTGGTGGTGCCGCAATCCTGGACTACGTGGTAACAAGCTATCAGTCTTTCTCTATATTAAAGGAGTTATTAGCAGTACAGACTACCCTTAGTGATCACAATGTTCTGGTAGTATCTCTTGATCTGAAAGCGCAACGTACTGATACATGGAGTCTAGCAGGGCAACACCCCCAGTTAAGCGTTAACAATGGTAGAACATATTGGTCCGTGAATAGTTTTTAAGGGGCTTAAAGGTATTCTGGAACTTTTCCTGATTGACCTCAGTAGCTGGGTAGGGAACAAAATGGAGAGTTTCATTACTTTCATGCAACTGGTTGATTCAATTCAATTCAAATTCATTCAGCTCGGGCCGCAGCACGCGGTCTTAAGAAATGCCGTGCCCCCAGCCTGCTCTGTACCTTACGAGGCCCCAAATTGGGCATGGGGCCTCGTTCTGTTTTAGCGCACCGCGTGTCTAGGCAGGTCTGAGCCCCCACTCACCCGTTCTTTTCTTTTCTTCTTTTTTCTGGACATCTGGTTGTGCCTTCCTTTATGTTTTTTCCCCCTTTCCCATATTGCCCTTCTCTTCCCAGCATTCCTTGTTCCCTATGCTCTAAGGTTCCTAGTCCATTCTGTTCTATGTGCTTTTCCCTAGCTAAGATGGTATCCTTTTACTTCCTGTTGGTCGTTTCCTGTTTGTTGGTATTTAAGGGCTGTGATTCTTTCTCTCCTTGCGCTGCAACACTTTCTGTTTGGATGGTGTCTTCTCTCCTGCTTCCTTGTATTCCTGTGCAGGTTCTCGTCAGTTCCAGTGTATTTTCCTGTATTTTGTTCCTGCTGTTACCTATTCTTTTTGTTCCTGTTGCAGGAACCTATCTTTTTGAAGGTTTTTTCCCCTTTCAGGTTTTTTTTCCCTCTGGCACTACTTCTGAGGGACACGGCCTGCTCTTGGCGTACCCATTGCCTGCAGCACCGTGGCTACCAGAAAGAGTCACCCCTACTCGGGCCAAGGCCGAACATTCAACAACAGGATCCACGCCACTCGCTCTGCGGCCTCCAGGGTAAAGCAGCACGTAAGTCGTGACAGATTGCAGCGCCAAATACTCCCAACGTCGTCTAACATCATGGATGATACAGTGGCGGCTGCTGCAGATCCTGACCAATCTCTTCTGGCAACCATTCAGCAACAGGCTCAGGAACTGCAACAATTACGCAATGAGAATGCTGCTTTAGGACAAGCTTAGGCCTTTCGTAGTGCGGATGTTCCGGCCGTCTCCACCTCTACTCCTCGTTTCTCCGGTGAACCAACTAAGCTGCGAGAGTTCCTCAATGCATTAAAGGTGTATTTCACCTTCCGACCTACCCAATTCTCCCATGACAAAACAAAGGTGGGATATCTTATCAGTGCGTTATCCGGTCCAATGTAAATTGGGAAACCCGACTATTTCCTTGTCCTCATAGTTTTGTTATGAGAACTGCTTTGCTTCAGACACCTATTGGTCACCCAAGAGGTTGATACCTACTGAAATTATTACAGGATGTTCCATCAATACAGTTCAAGGAGTCCCCGATCTCTATCTAGAATTTCAAGATGTGTTCCAAAAACCAACCAGTCCTGTGTTACCCCACATCGAGATTACGATTGTGCTATTCCCTTGGAACCCGGAGCTATCGTTCCCTTTGGAAGGATGTAGTCACTCACGGAACCGGAAAGGGAAGTTCTAAAGGAATATCTGCAAGAAAACTTACATAGCGGTCTTATTGTACCATCGTCCTCTCTGGCAGGGGCTCCCCTCTTTTTTGTACCCAAGAAGACGAAGGATCTTTGTCCCTACCTGGATTTTCGAGGTCTAAATAAAATAACTATAAAAGACTATTATCCTTTGCCCCTCATCAAGGATATACTAGAGGCAGTCAGAGGGGCTCAACGATTTACCAAACTGGATCTTCATGGAGCCTACCACCTTTTGCGTATTAAAGAAGGAGACGAGTGGAAGATTGCTTTCCGGACCCCATTTGGTCATTATGAGTACAGAGTCATGCCTTTTGGTCTCACTAATGCCGCCTCCATTTTATAAAGATTTATGGACTCTGTGTTCTCTGATCTCTTGAACCATACGGTCGTCATCTATTTAGACGATATCCTTATTTATTCTAGACGTCCTGAACTTCATTCCTCTCACGTTAAACAAGTCCTCCAAAGACTCCGGGAACATCAACTGTTCTGTAAACCGGAAAAGTGTGAGTTTGATAAGACCAAAGTCAAATATTTGGGATATCATCTTAGTCCCACTGGAATAGCAATGGACCAGGAAAAGGTACAAGCCATCCTAGACTGGTCATCTCCTTCCTCGATTAAGGAAACACAATGTTTTCTAGGATTGGGTAATTTTTATTGGCAGTTCATCTTAGACTTTCCAGAACAAACCAGCCACATAACTCAAACATTAAAAAAGGAAAATTTAAAGAAAAGCTTTGTCAGGACTAGGGGTGGCTGAAAAAGCTTTTCAGAGTCTAAAAAAGGCCTTCCCTCAAGCACCGATATTGAGACACCCAGATACCAACAAACAATTTATTGTTGTTACTGATGCTTCCGAAAGAGCCATCGGAGCAACACCAAGAAGATGACGGTCTTGGACATCCTGTGTTCTATTTGTCCCATGTACTCTCTGCGTCGGAACAACATTACTCAGTACTTGAAAGTGAGTTGTTAGCCTTGAAAACAGCCTGCCTAGAGTGGAGGCAGTTTCTTATGGGTTCCAAAGAGCCCTTCGGGGTGAGAACAGACCATTGTAATCTACAATGTTTACATAATTTTTTATGCCAGAACAGTCGTCAGGCTCGTTGGGCCCTTTTCTTCAGTCAGTATAACTTTTATGTCACCTGTATTCCTGGATCCCAACACATTCTGGCTGATGCTCTGTCTTGCCATTATCCAGATTGTACTTCTACTCCATCACAGTATCTACTTGAGCCCAGTAAAATCATCGGAGTAGCTCAGTCTTTCCTGGATGAGGTACAACTGGAATATTCCAACCTGACTGATCAAGAATTATAGAAACTGAACATATGTAAAATGCAAGGGTATTATTATTATAAGAACTTGTTGTTTCTCCCTACTAATGGAGTAAGAGAAAAGGCATTTCAAATGTGCCATGATTCGCCGGTCGCGGGTCATAGAAGCATCAAGGCCACTCAAGAACTACTCTTGCGATCTTACCTGGAAATCGGATGTCGAAAGATACGTTCAGGCTTGTCCCATATGTGCTCAAGTAAAGATCCCCCGTACCGGACCTGCAGGATTACTACAACCATTACCTGTTCCACCGGCTCCCTGGCTCACCATTTCTACTGATTTTATGTGCTCATTACCTACATCAGCAGGAAACTGGGTTATCATGGTCACCATAGATTCCTTTACTAAGATGGCTCACTTTACTGCCCTGAAAAGACTACCTAATTCCCAAGAACTAAGTCAGATATTTATCTATCATATTTTTCGTCACCATGGACTTCCATACAGCATTGTATCTGACAGGGGACTTCATGTCAAAGCCCAGCTCACCTGAGTTCTTGTTCAGTTCTGATGGAGGTTGAAGACAATCCGACCCCACCCTGAAACTGCTTGTTCCAGCACACTAGTTTTTAAAACAGTGCACTAAGAACAGAAGCTCAAGGGAAGGGGGGAAGTGGATAAAATAAAAAAAAGAGAGACAACACCGTTCTTGCGTTTCCACTGTTGAAGTGCTGCACAAATCTGCGGCCCTTTCTGACTTCTGTAGAAACTGGTGCCTAATGAAACATAAACAAAGAACAGATAAGTGCAACCTATTCCTAAATGGGTTCCTGACTATCCCTTTATTTATTGGAAATTCTCTTCTAAAAGTACCTCTTGGATCCTGGTCTCTAGTTTCCAGGTTTGGAATGTGTTACTGCTCTGGGATGTGTTTTCTATTACTGTTAAGCTTCTAAAAAATTAAACAAATACCGTTATCAGAATTACCAATATCAAACATTCATCATAATATAACTAAAGCCTAAATTCCCAATAGCAGACTCACTTTTCGCATATTTCCAGAATCTTTTATAAAACAAATACTGTACTTTTACATCAAAATACAGCATGTAATTTGTGCAAGTCCTTGATTTACTGTTTTCCTTGCTGTCAATGGTTTCCACTGTTCGATTCCCAAAAGTTCCATGAAAAAAAACAATGTCCGCTTCACAAAGTCCTGCAAAATAATCCTGCAACAAAGAGCCTTAATCACAATGCTCGTGGAAGGCACTTCGCCTCAAACTGTCTATACACGAATCCAGAAATTGCCGTCAAAGCTCCCTCAGGTAATAAAAAGTTTTGCACTTACTTGTTGCTGGCAAGAGATACTGATCAGTCTAACCTTGTCTTCTTTCTCTTTTGCAGGTTACTCGTAGGAGAGAGGCTGAGGCAAGGAGGAACCGGAAACCGGAAGAAGGAAGAGCCAGCAGCTGCGCCAATTGAAGTCAAAGAAAGTCTGTAAAGAGCAGGAGTGCCAGCGCCGAGGGATCTGTTCTCAGGTAAGCGGGAGGTAGATGAGCACAAGCACTGGGTGAGGCTCGGGGGATGCCTTTTATAGACAGGGCTGGGTGTGGTTCGAAGAGCTGGGTGTGGTTTGAAGGGCTGGGTGTGGTCCTCACATGCTGCACATGTTCTTGGAAGGTGTGCAGAGCTGGGTGTGGTTTGAAGAGCTGGGTGTGGTCCTCACATGCTGCACATGTTCTTGAAAGGTGTGCAGAGTTTCAGTTATTATGCAAATGAGTTGGATTAACACATGGCCTAGGGAGGAGTGTTTTAAAGAAGCCTTGGTAAAAGCAAGGCCCAATGTGTAAACAAAACAGCACATTAAACAACATACACAGAAGCCTGGGGGGGGGGAAGGTGAGATAACAAGAAAGGCTTTGAATAGTAAGTTTAAAAGGGAGCTATTACAGAACCCACTAGTGCAGTGAGAGGGGACATGCTCTTTGCTGTGTTCAAACCCTAACAGTTGCCCCCCTCAAAGGCCCTCCTACAGGACGGGGTTTTCCTGGATTTTTTAAATAAAACCGTCTAATCAGCTGTGGGGCATGTACATATGATGCTGGTTCCCATGAATTCTCAGATTCATCATATCCTTTCCATTCTACTAAATAAAACAGACGTCCACTAATTCTTTTTGAGTCTTTTATGCTTTTCACTTCATATTCCAGATTTCCTTTAATTGGTATGGGTGGAGGTGGTGGTTCAGGTCGGGTTTTTGAGTTGTACGGCTTAAGCAAGGACACATGGAATGTAGTATGTACTGGATATTCTTTTGGTAAATCTAATTTTACTGTTACCGGGTTTACTATGGCAGTTATACTAAAGGGTCCAATGAAACGTGGTTGCAGCTTTCGGGATCCCTCTATGTTTAGGTTTTTTGTGGAGAGCCATACCTTGTCACCAATTTTATACATTGGGGCCTCAGACCTGTGTTTGTCTGCTTGTCTTTTCATGCTTTCCTTGTACTTTAATAAATGTTTCCTGGCTTTGTCTTGTATGTCACCTAACCTCGTTAGTCTATCCTTTACTGTAGGCAACAGGGAATCTTCTAACAAAATGGGTATAGCTCTTGGATGATACCCCTGCAAGAAATAGAATGGTGAGCAAAGTAGAGCTGAATGCTCAGTATTATTATAAACAAACTCTGCTACAGGAAGAGCTTCCAACCATTCACTAGAATAATCAGCCAATGAACAACGTAGCGTTTGAAGTAAGGTTTGGTTCAGTCGTTCAGTCTGTCCATCTGTCTCTGGGTGGAAAGCAGTGGATAAGGCCACATCTATTTTCAGTTTTTCACATAATTTTTTCCAAAATCTGGAGTTGAACTGGCTCCCTCGGTCTGACACCACTTTGCTTGGCAAACCATGTAAACGCACAATTTCCCTTATAAAAATATCGGCAAATTCTGCCGCCGTGGGTAATTTCCGTAATGGTACAAAATGTGCCATTTTAGATAAAAAATCCACTATAACCAACACTGTTGTGAAGGATTTTACAGGTGGTAAACCTACAATAAAGTCTACGCTCACAGTGTTCCAAGGTTGTTTGGGTGTTGGCATTGGTATTAACAAGCCGTCAGGAGCCTTATGAGAAGATTTATGTCTTGCACAAATTGGACAGGTAGTGACAAATTGCTTAATGTCCTTTCTTATAGTGTCCCACCAAAAGTGTTTTTGCACATTTTCCAGGGTTTTTACCCAACCAGGATGACCTGCCAACGGTGAGGCGTGATGCCAAATTATCACCTGTGTTTGTAATTCAGAGGTGGGCACTAACAGCATGTTGTCGTGATACAATAAACCTCGTTGTATTGTGTTATGGGAATCCTTTAACCAATCCTGAGGTGCTATTTGCATGTGTGCATTATATAGATCTGTGATGAAATCCTTCTGTTGTACTGGTGCCAACAACTTTTGGGGAGGAATAATGGGTTCTCCTATTTTATCTTGTTTCATGTCTGAGGTATGTCCGTATCTAGATAACACATCAGATTAAATTTGTTGTGCACCTGGTCTATAGGTTATAACAAAGTCAAATGTGCTAAAAAAATTTAACCAGCGCATCTGACGTGGTGTTAGTGCTTTAAGTGATCCAAAAAACTGTAGGTTCTTATGGTCAGAAAAGATTGTAACTGGGTACTTGGCTCCCATTAAATGGTGCCTCCATTCTGAAAAGGCTACTTTGATAGCTAGTAGTTCCCTTTCAGCCACAGTGTAATTTTGTTCAGCTGGTAATAACTTTTTGGAATAGAAGGCTATAGGATGTAACTGGCCATCTACTGCATCTCGTTGAGAGAGAACTCCTCCTAAAGCTACTTGTGAAGCATCCGCTTCAACAAAAAAGGGCAAGTCAGGATCAGGATGTTTCAGAATTGGGGCTGAAGTGAACTTTTGTTTTAGGAGTTGAAAGGCGTGTGCCGCCTCATCAGTCCAAAGAAATCGTTGCCCTTTCCGCAACAAGGTAGTTATTGGGGCTGCAATGTCTGCAAAATGTGCAATAAACCTCCTATAAAAATTGGCGAAACCCAGAAATTTCTGAATATCTTTTACAGAGGATGGTTCTGGCCAATCAGCAATAGCACTGATTTTCTTTACATCCATAGTTATTCCTTGAGGTGACAGGCAGTATCCTAAAAAGTCCACCTTGTTGACATTAAAAGTACACTTTTCTAACTTAGCAAAAAGATGATTTTCTTTTAACTTTGATAATACTGCACGAACATGTTGGGTATGTTCTTCTGAGTTCTTAGAGTAAATGAGGATGTCGTCTATGTATACTATGACACAAACGTCCAGGAATTCGTGTAGGACCTCATTTATAAAGAACTGAAAGGCCGCAGGGGCATTACATAACCCAAAGGGCATTACTGTGTACTCAAATAAACCAAACTTTGTCTTGAAAGCTGTCTTCCACTCATCCCCCTCTTTTACTCGGACCAGGTGGTAAGCTCCCCGCAGATCTAGTTTAGTGTATACAGTAGAATGTCTTAATTGATCCAACAACACAGGTATTAGAGGAAGAGGATATTTATTCTTTATTGTAGCCTTATTTAGTCCTCTATAATCGATACACGCGCGCAGGGATTTATCCGGCTTCGGGATAAAAAAGAGTGGAGATGACACTGGAGATGTGGAATGACGGATGAACCCAGACTGTAGTAGGTCATCTAGGTAGGTTCTTAAGTATTTGGTTTCTTCGTCAGTCAAAGCATATACTCTGTTATTAGGTAAAGGGGCCCCTGGGATAAGATCTATACGGCAGTCATAAGATCGATGTGGGGGCAGCACACTAGCCTTTACTGGATCAAAGACGTCTTTAAAGTCAGAATATTCAGGAGGGAGACTTGGTTCATCTTGTGTAACACTAGCACAGTGTAATACTGTGCTCTGTTCTGTACCTGCTTCTTGATAGCAATTGGTTCTACAGAAAGAGGAATCCAAAGTAACAGTTCTATTCACCCAATCAATTTTTGGGTTATGAGTTGTTAACCAGGGTACCCCGAGAATCAAACCAAAATTAGGAGTATCTATCAGATCAAAGCTAATCACCTCTGTGTGCCCGTTCTGACAGACCATAACAAGTGGACTTGTTTGTTTTGTGATTAATCCAGAGGTCAATTCTGACCCATCCACTGCACATACTGCTTCTGGACAAGGCTTTAGGCACATAGGAAGTCCTAAGATTTCAGCTAACTTATTATCCACAAAATTTCCTGTCGCGCCTGAGTCCAGTAGGACAGGGAGAGAATGCCTCACTTGGGTAGTAACAATTAAAACGACCTGAATTATGAAATGTCTAGGTATGTGCGGTACCCTGAAGGCTGCAGCATTAGAGGTTTGATTAAGATGTTTTCTCGAACAAGTAACCTCTCCCCTTGTCGAGCTTAATCGTTTCCCGATTCAGTTGAGGAGGTGGAGGAAACAGCACCCTTTCGTGGAGTTTTAGGCTTTACTGGACATTCTCTGGCAAAGTGACCTGCCCTGCCACAATATAAACATAATTGAAATGTTCTCCTTCTTTCTTTTTCCTCTGATGTGAGTGGACCTCTGAGTGTCCCTATTTGCATAGGCTCTGGTTCAGGGAGTTTATTATCTGTGTCTTTCTTCTTGTGTCTAATAAAAGTTAACCGTGATTCCAGTTTGTATTTATCTCTCTTTCTTTCTCCTAGTCTATGTTCTAATTTCACAACTAAATCTACAAAGTCTGAATAGTCTTTTGGCAAATCAACGATATGAGCCAGCGCGTCTTTTAACTCGTCTCTCAAACCTTTATAAAAAAGGGAGACACGCTTTTCTTCTGGCCACTGTGTCTCGGTGAGTAAACGATTAAAACTAGTGAGATAGGTCAATAAATCCTTGTTACCTTGTTTAAGATTTAAAAGCTCATTATCACTTGCCTGCATGAAAGTGTGTTTTGCAAAAAGGCTGGTCATGGTACGTTTAAATTGATTCCAATTATGGAGGATGGGATCATCTCTATCCACGAAAGGAATTGACCAATTGGCTGCTGTGCCACCCAAATAAGACAAGACGAATGGCACTTTCGTATCATCAGTAGGTAACTGTTGTGGCTTACAAATGAAGTGTAATTGACATTGATTGATAAAAACATGGAATTTGTTACTATCTCCATGAAAACTTTCAGGTGCTGCTAAGGGCACAACATTAGGAACATTAACAGTAACCTCAACTGGGGAAGGCAAAGTTGTATGTTTTGATGGCGCCCCTGTCTCTGAGGAGGTTTTAAACAAAGGCGTAGAAGCTGTGTTCCACTGAGATCCCCTAAATTTATACCTGCTTAAATCCTGTTTTAAAGAGGTATTCTCCATCTTTAATCTCTCTATTTGCTCTTGCATATGTTGCAAGATGCCAGACACTGATTCATTATGAGCCAAGTCCTCATTTAGGGCCTGCGCCATATCCGTGACATCAATGCCCTCTATTTCTTCCCCGGTATTCATCGTCCACCAGAACTGAAATTATTTTTTAAGGCTTGTGCTTCTGTCAAAGCCCAGCTCACCTGAGTTCTTGTTCAGTTCTGATGGAGGTTGAAGACAATCCGACCCCACCCTGAAACTGCTTGTTCCAGCACACTAGTTTTTAAAACAGTGCACTAAGAACAGAAGCTCAAGGGAAGGGGGAAGTGGATAAAATAAAAAAAAGAGAGACAACACCGTTTTTGCGTTTCCACTGTTGAAGTGCTGCACAAATCTGCGCCCCTTTCTGACTTCTGTAGAAACTGGTGCCTAATGAAACATAAACAAAGAACAGATAAGTGCAACCTATTCCTAAATGGGTTCCTGACTATCCCTTTATTTATTGGAAATTCTCTTCTAAAAGTACCTCTTGGATCCTGGTCTCTAGTTTCCAGGTTTGGAATGTGTTACTGCTCTGGGATGTGTTTTCTATTACTGTTAAGCTTCTAAAAAATTAAACAAATACCGTTATCAGAATTACCAATATCAAACATTCATCATAATATAACTAAAGCCTAAATTCCCAATAGCAGACTCACTTTTCGCATATTTCCAGAATCTTTTATAAAACAAATACTGTACTTTTACATCAAAATACAGCATGTAATTTGTGCAAGTCCTTGATTTACTGTTTTCCTTGCTGTCAATGGTTTCCACTGTTCGATTCCCAAAAGTTCCATGAAAAAAAACAATGTCCGCTTCACAAAGTCCTGCAAAATAATCCTGCAACAAAGAGCCTTAATCACAATGCTCGTGGAAGGCACTTCGCCTCAAACTGTCTATACACGAATCCAGAAATTGCCGTCAAAGCTCCCTCAGGTAATAAAAAGTTTTGCACTTACTTGTTGCTGGCAAGAGATACTGATCAGTCTAACCTTGTCTTCTTTCTCTTTTGCAGGTTACTCGTAGGAGAGAGGCTGAGGCAAGGAGGAACCGGAAACCGGAAGAAGGAAGAGCCAGCAGCTGCGCCAATTGAAGTCAAAGAAAGTCTGTAAAGAGCAGGAGTGCCAGCGCCGAGGGATCTGTTCTCAGGTAAGCGGGAGGTAGACGAGCACAAGCACTGGGTGAGGCTCGGGGGATGCCTTTTATAGACAGGGCTGGGTGTGGTTCGAAGAGCTGGGTGTGGTTTGAAGGGCTGGGTGTGGTCCTCACATGCTGCACATGTTCTTGGAAGGTGTGCAGAGCTGGGTGTGGTTTGAAGAGCTGGGTGTGGTCCTCACATGCTGCACATGTTCTTGAAAGGTGTGCAGAGTTTCAGTTATTATGCAAATGAGTTGGATTAACACATGGCCTAGGGAGGAGTGTTTTAAAGAAGCCTTGGTAAAAGCAAGGCCCAATGTGTAAACAAAACAGCACATTAAACAACATACACAGAAGCCTAGGGGGGGGGGAAGGTGAGATAACAAGAAAGGCTTTGAATAGTAAGTTTAAAAGGGAGCTATTACAGAACCCACTAGTGCAGTGAGAGGGGACATGCTCTTTGCTGTGTACAAACCCTAACACTGCAGTACATCTCCCGGTTTAGGAAACATTTTTGTAGGACACTGAATATCAACATAGCACTATCATCGGGTTTCCATCCTCAAACCAATGGACAGACTGAGCGTCTCAACCAAGGATTGGAGCAATACCTTCGCTGCTTTTGTAATTCTACTCAGAGTAACTGGAACCATACCTCCCTATCGCTGAATTCTCTTACAATAACACTGTCCATACTGCCTCCAAGGTCACTTCTTTTAGCTGTTCTTATGGCTATCATCCTACCTCTTTTCCTACTACTCCTCAGTCTACCTCTTCTCTTCCTGCTGTTACTTCATTCTCCAGATGACTTTTACAGATCCATAGATTGATTCAAGCTAACTTGTTGAACACCAAGAGATACATGAAGAGAATAGCAGACAAGAAGCGTAGAGATGCTCCAGAATATCACCTTCAGGATAAAGTCTGGCTTTCGTCAAAATTTTTACCTTTACGCCTTTCTCAGAATTAGTTTCACCTCGTTACTATGGTCCTTTCCGTATCCTTCAGCTGATTAATCCTGTCACTGTCCGTCTTCACTTGCCTCGTACCTGGAGGATTCAGCCAGTCTTTCATGTTTCTCAGCTCAAACCCTATGTACCTGATCCTTACTCTCGTCAGTTTCCCTGTCCTCCTCCTTTGTTAGTGGATGATGTACCTGAAGATGAGGAGCAAGAGATTTGTGACTCTCGTATCTTTCACAAAAGTCTTCAGTATTTGATTCATTATAAGGGTTACCCTCTCAGTGAATGCTCTTGGGAAGATGCATCTTCTGTTCATGCACCTCTTCTGATTTGCCATTTTCACTGCTTGTTTCCGCACAAACCTGGGCCTTCGGGGGGGCCTACTGTCGCGCTGCTGCGCACAGCACGATCCGAACATTCGGCTTGGGCCGCAGCACGCGGTCTTAAGACGTGCTGCGCCCCCAGCCTGCTCTGTACCTTACGAGGCACCAAATTGGGCATGGGGCCTCTTTCTTTTTTAGCGCACCGTGTGTCTAGGCAGGTCTGACCCCCCCACTCACCTGTTCTTTTCTTTTCTTTTTTTTTTCTGGACATGTGGTTGTGCCTTCCTTTATGTTTTTTCCCCCTTTCCCATATTACCCTTCTCTTCCCAGCATTCCTTGTTCCCTACTATCTATGGTTCATAGTCCATTCTGTTCTATGTGCTTTTCCCTATCTAAGATGGTGTCCTTTTACTTCCTGTTGGTTGTTTCCTGTTTGCTGGTATTTAAGGGCTGTGATTCTTTCTCTCCTTGCGCTGCAACACTTTCTGTTTGGATGGTGTCTTTGCTCCTGCTTCCTTGTATTCCTGTGCTGGTTCTCGTCAGTTCCAGTGTATTTTCCTGTTTTTTGTTCCTGCTGTTACCTATTCTTTTTGTTCCTGTTGCAGGAACCTATCTTTTTAGAGGTTTTTTTCCCCTTTCAGGGGTTTTTTCCCTCTGGCACTACTTCTGAAGGGCACGGCTTGCTCTTGGCGTACCCATTGCCTGCAGCATCGTGGCTACCAGAAAGAGTCACCCCTACTTGGGCCAAGGCCGAACATTCAAGAACAGGATCCACGCCACTCGCTCTGCGGCCTCCAGAGTAAAGCAGCACGTAAGTCATGACATTTCTAGTCAAAAGCCTCTGAATAAATATATAGCAAAACCCTCCCCCCTTTTATTAGTAAACAGAGAAATAAATGCTCTAATCTGTAAACAGTATAGGAATCATACATCCATGAGGCAATCCCAGTTAGATATTCTAAAAAGAAGGAGGAGATTAAGAGTGCGCCTAAAAAAGGACACCACAGATCGATTCTGGGTCGCAATAAGTGAAGCAGCCTCTTCCAGCTATACTAGGCGGTTTTGGTCCCTGATTGCCGAAGGGTGTGGTTCTAGAACCAAGCCCCTCCCAATAGCTATTTGTGAGTCAAGCTGGTCAACATTTCTATCCGTTCTTTATGCCTTTAATGGTACTACTGTGGATATCCCTCAAACCAGATCCGATTCCCAATACCCATATCCAACCCTAAAAGAAACTGAGGCTACCATAAAAGAAATGTGTAGTTCCGCAGCAATGGGACCTGATGAAATCCCAATATTGTAATATTGTTAATAAAACATGACATGTCCTCCTGGTGCAAGATTTCATTCCCGGTGTTCCAGCATTGTTATTAAGTCAGGGATGTCCCCCATTCTTGGAAGGGTAGCGTTATAGTCCCCTTTTATAAAAAAGGGGATCAAAACTGTCCTATGAATTACCGCCAGATTGCACTCTTGCATGCATTTAGAAAAATGTTTGCTAAATTCCTGCTGTCACAGATTAATGATTGGGCAGAAAGGTGCAAAATTATTCCCTTAGAGCAGTCAGGTTTTAGGAGAAATCATGGCACAATTGGCAACATTTCTATTTTGCAAGTAATTAATGAAAAATATGTCTCTCTGAAAGAGGAGCAGATCCATGCAGCCTTTATAGATTTCTCCACAGCATTTGATAAGGTTGACCGTGGTCTGTTATGGAAGAAGCTTTTAGAATTAGGCGTACCCAGCCCACTCTTTGACCTCGTGGTTGCTCTTTACTCCTCCACCTGGTGCAGAGTTTTTCTACGGGGTGAACTAGGTCTATCTCATGTTATACTAACTAAAAACGGCCTAAACAAGGATGTATGTTAACTCCACTGTTATTTTCTCTGTATCTTTCAGACTTACCAGCACATTTAACTTCATGTGAGGGTTTTATTCCCAAATTAGGAGGCAGATCGTTATGCTGTCTACTTTATGCAGATGACATAATCACTTTAGATCGTACCCCAACAGGGCTTACTAATAGGCTAAAAGCCCTCAAGCAATATACTGAAGTGCACTTTTTAAAGATAAATTGCTCAAAAAGTAAAATCTTGTGCTTTCATGGGAACAAAAAATTAAAGTACAGCAATTTTAATTGGACCATGGGTGCTCAGCAGCTTGAAAGAGTAACCTCTTACACATTTCTGGGTAAAATTGTCTGTGGGAATCTCAAAGAAAGAGAGCATACTGAGCATAATCAAAGAAAGGCCCAGTCTCAAGCCAATGGTTTAAATACCCTCTATAGAGCAACGTGCAGAAGGCATTTTAAGCATCTCTTAGAGGTGTATCGGGTAAAGATACATCCATCGTTACTGTATGGTATTGAGCATATTGCAGTTTCTAAGTGGATCTTTCTCGACAAACTCGAAGGACATGTTTTAAGAAATATTTTAACTGTAAACTCTGCCTTCTCTGCACCGTTACTAAGACTTGAGTTGGGCCTGCGTAGCGCTTTTATTCAAGGCCTGGCCGCAATAATCCGCTTGATGTTTAATTTGATGACGAGCTATGATGACTCCTTGCGGTCACTGCTAAAAAAAGAAATATTAGCTGGGCATAAAGTAAAATATACCATCAGTAGGAATTTCTTATATGCCATGGATCTCTTACAACTAGATCCATCTGCAATTTTTACCCTCTCACCAGCACAGCTTAAATTCACTCTCAGGAAAGCAACTTGGGCAGTGAGTTTCAGCCAGGATAGTCAGGCCTGTACACATATACAGAGTTTCCATATAATAGCTGACTCTTTAAGGCCAGGGGTCACACAGCCCTACCTTATCTGGAACTTGCCTTATGGGGTGAGAAGATTCTGGCTCCTGCTGCGACAGGGCAGCTTCCCCTGAACACATTACATGCAAAATCGTTTGGCTCCTCCGCTTTTTGTAATTTATGCTATAATGGCGTTCAGGATTTGACGCATGTTGTCTCAATTTGTTCGACCTTATTGACTTTTTGTCGCAAGTGGTTCCGCCCCATCTGTCTACCTCTCTCACTTAGATCTGCATCTAATTTATCTCAAGCCTTATTTATTCCGCCTAATTAAATGTTTTGTGCTAGAGCTTTCAACTATTTTAAGTGTTTTTTAATTTTGTATTAATTTATTTCAAACTATCTATCAAAGTTGAATTCATTTGTTATGTCTTTTATTTCTTCTCATTGTGGATTTATGTTTTTATCTTATGTGGATCTCCATCGGAGTTCCGTAAAATAATAAACCTGAACTTAAACTTGACTTGCAATAACTATAACTATAACTATAACAACTGAATTTCTATGCTCTTGTACATTTAAAACATAAGCCTAACTATAAAGTTGCTGTAACCTTTGTTTTTTTATGTGAATTTCTATTTTTTTAACTTTATTTCCTAACTTTAACATATATATATATATATATGCAAATACATATATATATATATATATATACACAAATATATTTATGTCGTTTACCGGGGTGGAGGGAGGTTCTCCAGGGAAACTATGCAGATGTATTAAAAAAGGGATATATATATATATATCAAACTCCAACAGCTGCCAGACATCCGAGGCTACTAATATGGTAGCGGTCTGGGTGTGGATTTGGCTATCCACAAAATATTTGCATTAATCCTAACACTATATAGAAGATTACCCGGACAACAAATGGAAGTCCAAAAATACTTTAATCACCAATGCTTCCTCCCAGTACAACACGTTTCAGCCGTAGCCTTGCTCACGTACAACATGGGAGTTTGCTATACACACTCTAAATACCCCTACCTACCATAACACAAAGAAAGGACTAAAAGCAACACATTATTACATTGCACTACTCAAATCTAAGTGTCATCTTAGAATGTCCACAGTACATACAAATATTCTAAATTGGTGTCATAATTGTTGATCCATTCATATTCTTTGTTCAATAAATATTGTTTAAATATTGATATAAACATATTGCTTTGATTTTTTTTAAATATTATATAATGTTATCATATGGATAAAACACACTATAAAATTATTCTACAACCTGATCATCCATACAATGTGGAGCATACAATTTGCATTGCAGTGTGCATATTCCTTAATACCAATGTGTTCCTACAAAAATCTATCTTACTACCTACTATCATGTGACAGTCATGCAAATGGTAGTTAAGAACTTAAATTGCAATTACTTTATGAAAAAATTGAAAAATTGTCGAGAAAGGAGATTTCGAAGTGGTGGGAGATTGAATTTCTACAAAGGTATATTGATGCAGAAAGAGTACCTAGAGGTTTGAGAATATACATCATACCTACTTATGAAGATCCGGATCCTGATTTGCTTGAGGAGTGGGCTGAGAATTCTAAAGTTAGTTCATTGAATATGATGAAAATGCTGATCAAAAATGCATTGAAAGACAGGAAGAAGATTTTGGAGGAGATTGAGAAAGTGTCAATTGAGATTGTGTCCCTTACATCGGAGGATGTTATGGAAGAATTTAAGAAAAATCTGGAGAAGAAATTAAGTAGATCTGAAGAAGATATTATGTCCAAAAAACAATGTAAATTTATACAGGACTTTAAGGACTATCAATCCGGCAGGATTATAACTTTCCATCGCAAATATGACCACATGTATGTGGAAAATGAGAAGGAATCAATAGTTGAAAACAAGAGTAGGGAATTCACGTCAGAGGTGGAAGAGAGTGATATATCGGATGGTAACCAGTCGGATGTATCTGATTCCCTCCTAGAGAAAGATCCAGTTGCGGATAAGAACACAAATAGTCTAATTTTTTAAAAACAATTTCGCCTTCAAAATCAGGGAAGGACAGACCAAAGAAAAGAAGTACAATTCCTCTCACAAACACAAGGAGCATCTAAAACCCCCATATCCATACTGGACATAGAAGCAGTCCTTACCTGCTTCCTCAAAAAACACTCCAGAGGGGCGTTTGTGACATATGCGTGCCTCGCGAAGTGCTGATTTCACAAATGGATGGCGGGGGTGTAGAGACACAGAATTATTTTGATTCCTTTATAAGGTGGTTTATGGGCTGAATTTCTGCATGTGAAGAAATGTTCCATTGGTGAAGGGATTTGTTAATAAATTCACAACACTTAAAGACAAAGGGGAAATTACACGACCAAAAGAAAAAATGTATGAGTTTGACAACACCGTAATACTAACATGGGCACTACTGATGCATCACGTAATTATGTCATTTTGGCACTATGTAAGGTTTCTTCACACTGAGACACAGCCGAGTGGACCTATAAAACATGTCACATATAGGGCATAGTTCATCGGGCATAATAGAATGTGTACCTTCATGATAGCTAATTTGAGTGGTTTAAAATACAGGTGAAGGATCCACCTGTAATAGGCAGAAGTAGTCCAAACATATTTCTTATCTTTCTTAGCTTTCTGGCACATTTTCTGCACTCTTGAAAAATTCCAGAGAACAAAATATGTGTTTCTTGCTTTTATTTACAACATAGGGGGTGATTCTCACCCTGGCGGGCGGGGGAGGCCGCCCGCCAGAGTTCCCCCCTTTCAAAATACCGCTCCGCGGTCGAAATACCGCTCCGCGGTCGAAAGACCGCAGAGGGTATTTTGGGTTTTGCACTGGGCTAGCGGGCGACCGCCAAAAGGCCGCCCGCCAGCCCAGTGCAAAACACCCTTCCCACAAGGACGCCGGCTCAGAATTGAGCCGGCGGAGTGGGAAGGTGCGACGGGTGCAGTGGCACCAGTCTCGTATTTCAGTGTCTGCAAAGCAGACACTGAAATACAAAGTGAGGCCCTCTTACGGGGGCCCCTGCAGTGGCCATGCCATTGGCATGGGCACTGCAGGGGCCCCCAGGGGCCCCACGACACCCCATACCGCCATCCTGTTCCTGGCGGGCAAACCGCCAGGAACAGGATGGCGGTATGGGGTGTCAGAATCCTCCATGGCGGCGCAGCGAGCTGCGCCGCCATGGAGGATTCATTTGGGCAGCGGAAAACCGGCGAGAGACCGCCGGTTTTCCGCATCTGACCGCGGCCAAACCGCCGCAGTCAGAATGCCCTGCGGGGCACCGCCAGCCTGTTGGCGGTGCTCCCGCCAACCCTGGCCCCGGCGGTCCATGACCGCCGGGGTTCAAATGACCCCCATAGTGTCTGAGAAGAAGTTAAGAGAAAGGTCATGAAATAGAAATGTGTTTTGTATTAAAGCATAATATAGAGTGTCTGATGTGAACTTTAATGATTAATGTGTCTAAGAAGAGCCATTTAACATAACCTTCAGACCAACCAAATACATCACCAATTACAGTTGGACAAGTTTGCAACTCACCGAAGATGAATTTTATGATCTTCCTCAAGATAAATACACTCCAAATTAATTTTTCTTGTCAATAAAAATACATGCACATACACAAAATACCTCACTATTCCATGATAAATAACACAAAAATGTATTCCTATAGACATTTATCTATCCATAATGGAGGTAAAGACACCTAGAGGCCCGAAGGTCACTGGAAAATGATGCACTTCAGTACAATTAAATTAATTTGTCTAATTGCCTGTATTCAAGTTCAAGAGGTAAACCTTCAGCTTCTTCATTGCTTCCTTGGCACTACATTCCAATACCCTTGCTCTGGGATGGATGGCACTTTGGAGCCTTTTATGAAAATAATCTTTGGTGTGTCTTTTTGAAAAGGCTCAGGTGATGGTTCTGAGTCAATTGTATTTTTGTCTATTTCTTTCTTTAAAGGCCATTAAGTACCACCTCCATTTTGACACCCATTTTTTATTTGTGGGATGTTCTTAGAAGAGTATATACTTGTACAAATTGCCCAGTTAGATACATGGATATGCATGTTATCTTTTGGAATTGCATAGTGTTCTAAAACCTTTTTTTCCCGGTGCTGAGAGTGATTCCAATCCATGACACTGTGGGGTAATCTAAAAAGTGAATTCTTGGGTGAGGCAACCAAGCGTCTTTCAAAAAAAGTACTTGTTCAATCAACCATTATCATTCATTTGCATTAGTGATATATACAGGAAAGAAAATCACACTCCGAGACAGTAAAATAATTGATCACTGTTGATAAGCACCAACACTCCGTACATTCAAACTATTTCACCACTTAAAACGGCATGCAACAAAATAAAAGATTCTCTTTCACATCTAAAAATATGATATTTTCAAACATCAGTTAAGCAGGGGTGGTGCCTTCTCTAATGACTTTATTACACTATTACAAAAAGTTGTACAAGTTTCTTACCGTTTACACTGACAGTGGTTTACAAACGTGATTGAAACCTTTTCCTGAGAACCACTGAACCTGGACATGTTAGTAATATGTGTAATACATCTTTTAGTTCCGGGGCTAAAGTGGCATGTTAATTCTGAAAAGTTTCAGTTTTCCTTCAAATAGTGTCTGTTAGACCTGTCAGTCTTAGGGTGGCCTTCCCCTGAAACTTATGCCTCCTTTCTTCATTTTTCCTGATCTTAATGTTGCTGTCCTTAGGACTCTGTGAACTTTATCACTGCAAACCAGAGTTACATTGGAAGTTCTCACTCCTTAAAACATGATAATATTAACTTATCCCCAAATGTAAATTTAATTTACTTCTAAGTCCCTAGTGATACTACATGTACCTAGGGCCCATAAAGTAAATGCTACCAGTGGTCCTGCAGCAATTATTGTGCCAACCACTTAATTAGCTCTTTTAACATGCCTCAGAGCTAAAAGAGTGTGCAGTTTTTAACCTCCAATTTTGACCTGTCGAAATAAACCTTTTTGCCAGGCCCAAATATCCCCTTTTAACACCTATCAGCTGTCCCTAAAGTAGGCCCTAAACAGCCCACAGGGCAGGATGCAATGCATTTAAAAACAGAACCTGCAATTTCAAGTGTTACATATCCTGGTAGAGAAAAACCCTAAAATTATTTTTTCACAACCTGCAAGGCCTACCTCCCCCACAGGATAACATTGGAATTACCTTATTACATTGAATAAGCTGTCATTTCTAAATGGTAACAGGTGACTGATTCCAGTTTGGTGTCTTGGGAATTGTAATGAAAAATACTTTCTTAGGGTAAAGTGAGATTTAAAATTACTATTTTGAAAATGCCACATTTAAAAAAATTGATATTTTCCTGCCTTAGCAACTTAGTGCCAGTAGCCTGTGCCTGGGTCAGATGACTGGGTGTGGCTGACAGTTGGGCTTTGTGCATTCCTCCAAGACAGCCACACAGAATAGAGAGCTTAGGTGTGCATGGATAGGCCATCAGGGGCAGGTTGGGAGGGCAGACCGTACTTACACTTGAATAGGCTCTGTCCTGCCTCCATACAAAGAGCTGGATACCACCTGTATTTAGTCTGGAGCCAGGACAGGGAAGGCAGGATGCCTGGGAACATCAAAGGTGCACTTCTAGAAGCTTTTCCCACCTTCCAGGGGAGGGGCACCTGTTACAAATATTTGATCTCAGACACCACCTCTTCAGTACACTTCTGGTCTTGTGAATACTCCACAGGAAGGAGGACTTGACTGCATCTGTTGAAACCAGGACCCCGAGGTGACTCCAAGGGCTAGTTTGATGGCCTCCTGACTAAGGCCTCAGGAACAGAAGTCTTCACCAACCTTGAAGTCAGCACATGAACTCTGTCATCTGTGAGTCCTATCCTGCCAAGCGGTCCCACTTCAGTCCTGAACCCTTGTAAGTGGGCCTGGAGTTCTCTGCCAGCCCATTTATGGACCCAATAGAAGCAATGCATGTCCTCTGCTGTGCGGTGCACACCCAAGAAGAACAGATGCATCGTCTCTGCTGCGAGGATTCACCTGACTCAAATGAGTCCACATCAACCCCGCAACGGCATCAAATCACCGTTTGTGCAAAGCTTTCCCAATGCAGGCCCATGCTTTACCCATTTCTCATTGATGGCAGCCTCGATGACGGCACTGGTTCTCGCATTGCAGCTCTGAAGCTCATCCGAACTGCTACATGACCTCAACTCTGCAATGCTTCCTTGACACCGGTCTTCATTTTGCAAACCCCTATTGACGAGATCCTCGATGAATACGCAGCACATCACATCGCAGCTCTGCAGAACCTCAGAACTGATGCATTGCCTCTGCTGTGCAAGCATCCTCTGTGTGGAACCTTGCAATGCTCTGTAACTAGGACCTAAGGTATGTTTTTTAGCAGGGCTAAATGGGTACTTGTAGCCGGTCCTCACTCCATAACGGTCGCCTGAACTTGTGAGTTTGTTTCTGTTGGCATGACCACGTATCCATAGTTGGCGCTTCCCCTTTTTGGCACTATTTTTTCTGAAATCTTAAAAGCGGAATATCTCTAGTTCTACTGGAAGGATTTGTGTCATTGTAGTCTTGTATTATTTATGAAAACTGCTCTATCTTTCTAAACTGATGTAGGATCCTTTTGTGGTATGTTTTATTGTGTTACTGTTTGAAGTGGTGCACAACTACTTTACACATTGTGTCTGAGCTAAGCCAGACTGTTCTGTGCCAGGTTACCCGGGGGTTGTGGACAGGTTAATTTAGGATTTGCTTGTGAATTTACCATGACCCCATGAAGGGTAAGCCAATTTTTCAAAGTTACATCTGAAAAATTCAATTGATAATATCAGATTTTCAAAGAAGCAAGCCATGCATTCGGGTGCCGTCTAATTTCTGGGCGTGATGGTGTATTGAATGATTCCAATGACCCATCAACAATTTCCCCACCTTTTGTTTGCCCAGTTTGTTATATTGCTGACGAGTCGATTTCTTCATTGAGTTACGCCCATCAGTTATATATGGCTTTAGGTAATGTTGGATTATGCCACTATTCCTCCACTTTACATTTTGTCAATAGATGTGTTAAAAATGGGTAAAAAAAAGAACAGTCAAAATTTGTCAGTTCTTCCTTGAGACTATTGGCTAATTTGTTGTATAGGTAGATGTGTAGGCAATGAATACATAAGATAATACAGGACTCAATTATGACAAATTTCTTATTGGTGTTTTGACAAAATATCAGAAAAATATTATTGTGTGGACAAAATGTTGTGTCACGAATCTCGAGGACAAAAATATAATCAAGTTACGTTTCTAAGTTTCTTAATATCATTAAGGAAAGTTTTACTATATATAACTCCACATATATGTACATTTACAAAAGATATATCTTCACGGTAAGCAGATGTAGAGTTAAGATTAGTAAATCTATACTTACCTTTTTTCACTTACTTTCTCAATATTTTGGTCTGTGGTAGTTTTGACACAATATTCTGTCCACACAATATTTTTATTACTGATATTCTGTCAATGATCCCTTCTTAACATTTTACACTCAAGCACATCCAAGAATTCATCACACCATTTAGCAAGTTTTGGAGCACAGCACAGCTGTTATCTCACACAGGTAGGCCCAGTGTGCATTTCAATGCATGTGTGCACTTTTCACCTGAGCCAGCCACCCCCATATATAGGAGGGATACTAGGCCCTGACAAATGCCCCAGACAAGTTTGGCTATAGGAGAGGGCAGAAACATGTTGGCCATATAATTTTGGATGACACCTTGAACCATTATGTTCAAGATTGTCTCAAATTGATTTTAATCTTATCACCAAACACCGTTATTAAAGGATTAAATTATACAGGTGATTTGTGAGGTGATTTTAGCAGTTATTCTTGTTCAACTGGAACCCTGCTTTATCCAAAAAGATAACTTTCAGCACTCCCTCAGAGTTCTTTTAACAATGAGGTTGAGTCCGCCCAGGCGATATCATCTTACCTTGGTGGGGGTAGGTGGTCAAATGATGAAGCATGACACTAAAATGTATGTGAGACCGCCTAGTTCATAAGGGGAACACTCCCAATCTTCTTTGAACACTCGACCGTCACTACCACATTCCATGCCAACAATTAGATCACCAAGTTGGGGACCTACTTATCTGTGGAACGGGCCAGAGTAGCCCATTCTTAGCATTCCCCATACACGTTGTGATATTGTTTGAGCACCCACCACCATGATATATGATGTAGAGAAGTTAAACGTCAGGCCTAGCTCCATCATGAAGGAGTCAAAGGAGTCCAAAGACTTTGCAGGCCATTAGCTGTCGTCACCATCAACACGGCATCGTCGGCATATAAAAGTACAAGGAAGGAGCGCAACCTATAAGTCAACAGTCTGCATTAGCGGCAATTAAGAACTGTTCCGGAACTTGTCTGACCTCACAACTTGTTTTAACACTGTTAGTGCAAGCAGAGTCATCTGATTATGTAACTGTTGCAGTGGTATTTGCATGAAGGTTCCCTAAAAAATATACTATATTAGGTTCTACCCACGGCCCCAAAAGGAACTTCCATAGCTTGTCATGACTGACTCGGTCAAACGCAGACATAAGGTCCATAATGGCTTGGGGAACTGATTCTGAGTGGGCAATACTATAGTTATTAATCATCATGTAAAGATTTATGCATTGGCAAATGGTGGATTTGTCAGTTTGAAAACCATATTGAGAGTCTGAAATGATGTTATTTTAGACTGCCCAACTTCTAAGTCTATCTGGTATCACGTACCTCAGGACCTTAACAACTGAGTCTATAAGCAATATGGGTCTCTAACACTGGGGGTCATCTTTATTACCCTTTTTTAAAATGGGCACTTTAACTACAGACGACCAAGAATAGGGGGGACCATCCCTTACCTGAGCATTCAAATCAAAGTCAACATCATGGCCCAGAAGCCTACATTGCTAGCATATAAATTAGGTGGAATGCCATTGTGCCTGGGGCCTTTTGTATAATGAGACCCCTTAATAGCCTGTATAGTCTCTTCCAGGGTAAAGGAAAGATTTGATCTTTCCACATCATTGCCTCCCATCTCCATCATCACAGGTAGACCTGTACAATTGTAGATGCCCTCAAAATGGGCAAGCCAGTCACACACACCGTGATATGATGGCACAAAGTGGGTCATTCTCTTGTGCAAAGCAAGGCTGAGTGACAATGCCCCAAATAAAACAGAACTATTTCTCACTGTGCTTACTTGTGCAAAATCCTCCCCAGCTATGTCCCTCAGGGGCCTTTTCCTCCTCTTTAAAGCCTCCTTTTGTTGCGTGCCAGCAGGTAACTACTCACTCACTGACTTTAGGGGTTATTTTAAGGGCACTTTTTAAGTTCGAGCAACTAGAACTGAAAAATTTAGGAGCAGTTGGGGAGGATTTTGTAGTGCCAAATATACAAGTTTGGAAACTGTTGGACCTGGCCCCTTTTGCAGAGTCATACCCAAACTTTTTGCCTCCTTTCTCTTATTTTTTCTGACCAATTTTTGTTGTATTTAGGACTATGGGCACTTTCTCACGACTAACCAGTGCTAACTAAATATTCTCTCTGTCTAAATTGTATTGGTGATTGGTTTATCCAAGATTGGCATATTTGATTTACCAATAAGTCCCTAGTAAAGTGCCCGAGAGGTGCCCAGAGCCTGTAAATCAAATTCTATTAGTGGGCCTGCAGCACTGATTGTGCCACCAACATGAGTAGCCCAATAACCATGTCTCAGACCAGCCACTGCAGGTGTGCAGTTTTAAACTGCCAATTCGACCTGGAAAGTGTACCCACTTCCCAGGCCCAAACCTTCCCTTTTACTATATGTAGGTCATCCCCAAGGTAGGCTCTAGGTAGACCCATGAGCAGGGTGCAGTGTATGTAAAAGTTAGGACATGCACTGGTGTGTTTTACATGTCCTGCTAGTGAAATACTGCCAAATTCTATTTTCACTATTGCAAGGCCATTCTTTCCAATATGTTAACATGGGGACTGCCTTTAAATGTCTTTTAAGTGTAGTTTCCCATTGGGAACAGATAGAGATATGGAGCTTGAGGTCTCTGAACTCACATTTTAAAAATACATCTTTTGGTAGAGTTGGTTTTTAGATTGTCTGTTTGAAAATGCCACTTTTAGAAAGTGGGCATTTTTTTTGCTTAACCATTCTGTGCCTCTGCCTGCCTGTGGAAATCCATGTCTTGATCTGACTGACAGCTGGGCTGTTTGTGAATTCCTTCCTGACAGTGACACAAAGGGAGCTGAGGTGTGTCCTGCATATCCTCATGAGTCTTCCTAGGCTAGAGCAGGGCGAGAGGAGCTGACAACTGCACCTGAAAGGTCTGTACCTGTCCTCACACAATGAAGTCTCCAGCCTCCTGGTGTGTGTCTGAAGCTGGGCCTGGGCAAGGCAGGATCTTGTCAACAGCAGAGACTTTCCTTTGAAGTTAGCCTACTTCAAAGACAGAAATGGGCATAAGTAGTCGACCCAAAACCCAAGACTATAAGAACACTTCTGGATAAAGAGGAACCTCTGCCAAGGAGAAGAGCTGAAGAGCTGGAGGAGTAGTACTGCCCCTTTACTGTATGTGCTTTGCTGGGTTGGCCTGCAGTTGCTGCTGCTGCCTTAAAGAGGACAAAGACTGGACTTAGCTGTGTATCATGATTGTGAACGTGGACTGAGCTTGCCTCCTGTTAAGAAGTCTCAGGGACATTTAAGACTTCAGCTACCAGCTTCTGGGTTAAGTTGCTGTAGACCTTAACTTACCAGGTGGTCCCTACTCAAGTTTCTGGGCTCTTGGGAGTGAAAGCTGACTTAAAAACAAGAAGAACAAAGTGCACCAACTCCGGACGACTCAAGAACCGATGTCCCAGCCTAACTCCACGACGCTGCCTGTACCCGAAGCTGTGGTCTCCACTGGAGTGTGACGACTGCGAATGACACCGCAGGCCTGATGCTGCCACAGCCCCGCTGACGACCTGTGGCTTCGTGAGTCCAGAGTGCTGTGTCACTGACATCTGATCAGAGAGCAGGTCACTGCTTGGACAGAGTACTAACTGACTGCCAACCAAAGACCCCGTTTCTCACTGAAACCTTATCTGAAATAAAGTCAAAGGCTAATAGAAGCGTGTGATCTGGGGAAGTAGGATCAAGACAAATTGAAATTTCATGGGCACAGCTATGAAATAAAGTATATGCAAAGTGCTCAGGTTCCACCATGGCCTAACTTAATTGTCTGCTCTGACAATGTGGCAGAGGGACAGCGAGGGGCCTTAAAAATCTCCCACCGTGACTCAAACCTACGCAAGTACACAATTGAGTGATTGCCATAAAATGAGAGCTCACCAACAACAAGCGAATATAACACTGGGATATGTGTATATTTTTACGTGTTCAAGTTTAACTCCTTGAATAAGTTACGTTACATTGCATTGTGTTATGGTATATAAACACTAAACTATTGGTGTTAACTCTGTTCATTGTAAGATTGTTGCACTTATTGTTGGAGGGCAGATAATGTTTAGGTGTTGTAGGCCCAGGGGTGCCAGGTCAAAAATTATGTCATCATCTGTGGAGATTACATAATATTTGACCAAATGAAGATAGAGAGTCAAACACCTAACTTAGTGGAAAAAACATTGCCTTTGCTAAGTGGTAAATCTTGCCAATCTAATACAAGATGAGGAGGGTGGGGACCTTAATACATCCTTGTATTAAGTCATTAAAGATAAATACCACATTTACATTTTATATATTTAATTGTTTCATGTAACACTCTTCCACACTGAATGAATTAGGCACAGTGTAACTGAACAACAGATACATAGAAGAGTAACAAAAGAGAACAAGGCTAGATAGAATGAGGTGCTAGGTAGGGATTACATTAAAAAAAAAACAAATTCAGGTAAAACCAGAAGAGGGATGCTTTTTTTGGGTGCTGTCAAAGTAACATAATAGAAGGAATGTTTGATGTAACACTCTTCCACACTGAATGAATTAGGCACAGTGTAACTGAACAACAGATACATAGAAGAGTAACAAAAGAGAACTAGGCTAGATAGAATGAGGTGCTAGGTAGGGATTACATTAAAACAAAAACAAATTCAGGTAAAACCAGAAGAGGGATGCTTTTTTTGGGTGCTGTCAAAGTAACATAATAGAAGGAATGACCTTTAGATCTTCTGCGAAAGATTTTCAAAATGTAGTGGCAACTCCTTTGATACGATTGGCACGGATAGTAGTCACCATCATCAACAATGTCCTGGCTATGCTCTCATGCTCTGTGTCAGAATATCTCTACTGAGAAGCAACACCAGGTAGTACTGCTTGTGATGGTGCTGGCAGTCACACGACTTCTGTTGATTCTGAATATCCACCTCTTTCAGCTGCTCTAAAAAGAATTTTTCAATTCATACTCCAGGTTTGCCACCTGTCCACTGGGTTATGACGTGACTGAGGACTAAGGCGGTCATTCTGACCGGACCGCCGCCCGCTATGCGGTCACCGCCAAATGGCCGCTCCGCGGTCAGGAGACCGTGGATGCCATTCTGGCTTTCCCGCTGGGCCGGCGGGCGACCGCCGGCCCAGCGGGAAAGCCCCTGCAACATAGAAGCCGGCTCCGAATGGAGCAGGTGGTGTTGCAGGGGTGCGACGGGTGCAGTAGCACCCGACGCGATTTTCACTGTCTGCAAAGCAGACAGTGAAAATCTTCATGGGGCCCTGTTAGGGGGCCCCTGCACTGCCCATGCCAGTGGCATGGGCAGTGCAGGGGCCCCCAGGGGCCCCACAAGCCCCGTTCCCGCCATCCTGGTTCTGGCGGTGTAAACCGCCAGAAACAGGCTGGCGGGAAGGGGGTCGGAATCCCCATGGCGGCACTGCAAGCAGCGCCACCATGGAGGATTCCCTAGGCCAGGGGAAAACTGGCGGGAAACCGCTGGTTCCCCTTTTCTGACCGCGGCTTTACCGCCGCGGTCAGACTGGCCCTGGAAGCACCGCCAGCCTGTTGGCGGTGCTTCCTTGGTCCCCGCCAGGGTCGGAATGACCCCCTAAGACTTTTGTTCTCTACACACATTTGACAAGGCCTTTCTAATTTTGTTTGTTGTATTTTTTTCTTTAAGTTTTAAATGTTTTTGATGTTTTCCTTTATGTCCTTTAATGTTTTTTCCCTTTTGATTCTCAAGCATGCATTTCCTTCAAAGATGTTGGGGGTCATTCTAACTCTGGCGGGCGGCGGAGGCCGCCCGCCAGAGTTCCCCCTCCAGAACACCGCGGTGATTCTGTGTTTCCCGCTGGGCTGGCGGGCGACCGCCAGAAGGCCGCCCGCCAGCCCAGCGGGAAACCCCTTCCCACGAGGAAACCGGCTCCGAATGGAGCCGGCGGAGTGGGAAAGGTGCGACGGGTGCAGTTGCACCCGTCGCGAATTTCAGTGTCTGCTAAGCAGACACTGAAATTCTTTGTGGGGCCCTCTTACGGGGGCCCCACGACACCCCATACCGCCATCTTGTTCCTGGCGGGCGAACCGCCAGGAACAGGATGGCGGTATGGGGTGTCGGAATCCCCATGGTGGCGCAGCAAGCTGCGCCGCCATGGAGGATTCAGCAGGGCAGCGGAAAACCGGCGGGACACCGCCGGTTTTCCTGTTCTGACCGCGGCCATACCGTCGTGGTCAGAATGCCCTGCGGAGCACCGCCAGCCTGTTGGCAGTGCTCCCGCCGACCCTGGCCCGCCGGGGTCAGAATGACCCCCCTTATCTCTATAATTGCCTGTACATATTTGTGTATTGTGTCATAATGGTGGTACTTTGAAGTTGATGATATTGAGCTTGATGTTGTTCGGTAGCTGCTATACATTTCATTAGGATGGTGGCAGTTGTAACCAAATAAACTCTATAATTTTATCCTTTTTGTGGAAAGGAAAAAAAAAATGATATCATTATTAGACATGAATGGTTAAGTTAATTTGCCTGATTTTCCCAAATATCATTCAACCTTTCTTTTAAAACAATCTGTGCTCTGGCTGGCAGAATCCTCTAGCGTTTCTGCACTATGGGAGATTTGGAGAAATGTTTTCTTTCTCCTTTTACTCTCTAGTAATACTTGGTCTTCTCCGGAAAACCTCAATATCTCTCTACCCCTCTTTTTAATCATCTGTGTAAATTGTTAGAACCTTTAATATCACACAAACCAGCTGATGCTACTTCCTTCCTGAACCCTATTATATGGCAGAACAACTCCATATTACATATTAATAAACCCATCTATTGGAAACCTTGGAGAACATTCAGATTCAAATGGATAAATCAACTTTCTACCAACGATTCATTTTTTGTCTCTTTCACAGGCTGAAAATCATTTCCACCTCCCAACATCTTTTTGCAACAGTTTTTTCTAACTAAAAAATATTCTGCTCACTGCATCTACACATATATAAACCAACCCACTTCCACCTCCATGCTTGCCGGTCTTCCTCTCACTAACCCAACCCCTTCCAGTAGATACAAACATTTACAACAAGCTACTCCGGACAGACCTAAGACTGACACCCAATTAGTCTGGGAATGACTTAGAAGTAGTTTGGTCTGTTTCAACATGCCGACGTATTTGGACAAAAGTATGGAAAACATCATGTGGTGCTAACACTACACAAACAATAAGTTTTCTTACAATAGGCTATTTCTTTCTCCTGTCAAGCTCCATCACATATGCACAGATATATCTGCTAGTGGCTGGTCCCATCACTTATATACTGCTAATATTATACATTTATTATTCAGATGTCCCTTAGTACACACATTTTGGCAGCGAATATGGACTCAGAATAACTCTATCTTCAACACCACAATACCTTTCTCCATAACTAATATTTTTTTTAGAGAGCCTAGCTGATTGTTGGAATGAAGCCCCACACACACAGGAATTATACACTTATTACTTGTGCTATGGCGCCTGGTCCTTAGTAAGTAAACTTACAAGGGGGCGCGTATAGGCCGATTAACTTTTTGGATCGCATGGAGTATCCTAGCTATGTAGTAATCAATGAACATCAATTATCAATGTAATTAATCAACAACCACTAAGAGAATCATTAAGCATGAGGCAATATATCAACATTTCATGAATAACCACAACTCAATTATACGTTTTATAAATTTTATTTCCCTATTAATTACAATACTATGTCATCAGGTTAGATCAAACTGTATTCAATCAGCTCAGAATTAGTTCATTAATGACCACCAATAACATAATCTAATCAGAACTTGAGAAAACATATGCTTGAATGCTTCAGTATAAGCCAACAAGGATGAATATAACAGCATTAATAGCAGAGTTCAGAAATCAGTCCGTCAATCATTTGTCACTATCAAAGTCACCCCAAAGGAAAAACCCTACCTAACCTAAATTAGCATTAGCATTAGCATGTGGGACTTCATGCAAAAACACACGTTTGGAAAAACATCTAGCTAGTAGATAACCTTTAAAAACAGCGCAGTTGGTACCCAGAAAGGAAAGGTACAAAAGTTAATCAGTCACATTGTCATAGCTACCTATCCACGAAATGGATCCGCAACAAAGTCAGTCTTCGTCTTCAGGTCATCAATCGATCAGCAACGCATCAGGCTCTCAAGAACATGAGCCCAATGACATAATCTCGAATCACGTCTTCTGCCTTCAGCATTTCACCCGTCGCATCTCCCCTCGGATCTCTCCTCGCATCTCAAGTTTTAGCCCCTTGTCATGACTTTTTATTAGAGTTTTTCAGTCCATCCCCCTAATTCCTATTTGGTCAGTCAATCGACAGATATGACTCTAACCTATAATATTAATTTTACAAATCTATGAGTTCTAATATTTCCCAATCCCCAGTTGTACGATGTCCTCATCATCCGGCTCATCAGGTGTCGAAAATGTTGATTCTTCTTCTCCACTCAGTCATTCTTGTTCGAGTCCTGAGAAAGTACATCTCGTCTGCTCTACACATAATTGTTTCAATTTGATTCCATCATCTCCTGTCCGTCGGTACATTGCAGAAAATTCTAGCTAAGCAAACTTTAACATCGGGTGGTTCAAGGTCAGTTTAGGATCTCAACTTTTCTCCAGCATGCTCTAATAATTCAGCTTCTGCATTAGGCCTGGCAAAACTAGGCCACAACTTCGGCTAAGTTAACTCTACAATATAATGAAAAACAAAGGTTATACATCTTTATTTGACATACTACTACATTATTATTATATATTTTCATTGTTTCACACATTTTTTAGTCCTTTTAGTACACGCTTGTATAAGTATCTGCCATACCCTGTGGGCACATTTTCAAACATGCTCATTCTTTTTTCTATACGATTAATTTCTCTATGAACTTTTAGAAACCATATCATATAAGCATTTATTAATATTTCTAATTAGCATATCTGCTTCAACAGTCCCTCCTCTGATGACTAAATATGTAATCACAACATTCTTTACCAACATTTTAAAATTCAGTTTCTGCTGGATTTTGTCTTCTTCCCAAATCTTCCCTATAAATTCTTTCCCTGTTTTGTTCTTTCCTCCTCTGATTATTTTTTAGACCTTTTCAATTTGAGCTTTTTACATAATTTATATCAACCCCATAATCCTGATATGCAAGCAATCACAATTAATATTCCCTATATGATTTGTAAAAATGCCCCATTCCAAATTTGACTAAGCCAGTTTCCCACTGAGGCAAATTATTTTCCAACCTTTTCACAAACACCTGGTTCTTTCAATTCTTTTAAATCCTTACTTGAGTTAGTCAGGTTAGTAAGTAAGTCTCTTATCTCCCTATCATTATCTGGGATATAGGAACAACAATGCATAGCATTAACCATCTTACAGACTCCGCCGTCTTTTGCTAAAAGAATGTCTAAAGCAAGCCTATTTTGAAGTGTCATAGTTCTATCCGCAGCAACTTCAGTATTGAGTAGTGCCCCTGTAAAATTTGTCAGCATGCTATCCACAATAGTAGACAACTTTCGTATCTTGATTGAATTCAGAATGACTCCTACTGAAGGAATTACTACACCAAAGATATCTCCCACAATTGCAGAAGAAGTTTCCCTCCTCTGTCACTTATGATGTAATCAGTCAATTTTGGAAACTTCTTTAAGTCATCTATCTGAGAAATTTTAGGGAAAACTATCCCCAAATAACATGTCCCATACCATCCTCTTGGAAGACAGTAATAAGCATTAAGTCCACAAATACAATAAATTCCAGGAACAGCAGGGTCCTGACCGTTCAGCATAAAAGTCCACTTACTCTGAAACAAGAACACATGCCTACATTACTCGTTCCCACAAATAAAGTGTCAGTGCGTGATTTTGGCCTATATATACAAAGCTTCCCTACTTGTGGTGCATCTAATTTTTCTTGTGTTTTGATAGCAGTGTAAGCATAGTCAATCTTGTAAGTCCTCTTCTCTAAACCTTTTTCTAATTTTTCTTTAAGTGCTTTTCTCCTATCATCAGTATGCCCTATGAAGCTTTGCTCTAAAGGTGTAAGCAAGCATGTTAAGTTGTTACGATGCGCATAGGCTGTCCCAAATGTTAATGTAGGCTCAAAGAATCCTCTAACTAGCACTACAGCATGCTCTCTAGCTACTCTACTCAAATATCTATTAATCGGAACAAACGAAAACACAACATCATGGTTGGAATAAAAATACTGTATGTACTCTTGGTTATAGAACCTTGTTAATAGCAAGCTACAGCTTATTCCATATGTTAGCAGAAGACTATGGTACGTAAATCCTTCCATGACTGATGAAGGAGTTTGCGTACACACAAGACAATTCCTCGTATCCATCGTTTCAACATATTCACTCAACAAGCGAAAGAAGACATTAGAAGACAGCTCTCCTTGTGCATTAGTACAATCATGCAAGTATTTCTCATTTAGCTTAAATTTCCCTGAAGCTGTTAGAGTAGTAGTTTCAGGAACTGAAGTAAAAGTAGCTCTTTTCACATCAACAGACACTCCCACAATCATTACTATAAACATTATTCCACACATAACTACCAATCCAACACTCATGTATCTACAGTGCCTAGCAATTCTATCTTGATTATTTAGCTCAGTCATGATCTGTAAAGAATCAGAAAGCATAAATAACTCTTATATAAAGTGCAGTGAAAATAAAAAAAGGAAAAAATTAGTCTCTCACAGTTCAGTTTCACATCCATAACCCTTTTCCATTGTCAAATCGATTAGAAGCTTGTCACATCCGGTTTTCATCGTCATAACAGGTTTTCAATGTCTCTTTCAGTTTATTTTCAAACAGTCTCTTTTAGATTTTTCAGATTAGCTCAGCAATTCAGCTTCTTGTATCCCTTCAGGTTATATCAAAGCACTGATTCAGACCTTCTCTATCAAAACAAACAGACATAAACTCGTTTTGCCATTCATTGGTAGTTGCAAACGCCCATTCAGGACCTGCGTACCATCGACTTGCTATTCTGTTTCTTTTCATCCTTTGATCACCACTTAGTTCTCCTTCACTCAATTCTTCTTTTCTCGTGGTATCCACTTCTTCCTCTATTGTTTCATTTATGACCAGTTCCTTTTTCTTCCCTATCTGCAATTCAGGCCAATTATCTCCTTTTCTCAATACTTCTGTAATATTCTTCTCAGGATTGGACTCTTCTCCTTCTCTTTCTCTGTGGTGTTTTCTCTTGATGGACCTGCAACAGGCTCAGGAGGAGTCGGATCACTTTGACTTTAATATGTCTCAACTCTTTTCCCCTCTTGGTCTGGTAGTTGCTCTGCCTGTTTTTCAGCACCGTCTGCTTCTGGGAGAACCTCTGCTGGGCTAGGCTCTCCTGCTGTATCCGTCGAGATTGGTTCTTCTGCATCCTCCTGTAATTCTTAATTTTCGTCTCTTACAGGGGTAATAGAACCATCTTCCACGAGCTCTGGTTCAACTTCAGGCTCTATTGACTCCTTTTCTGGCTCAGGTGCAGTGACCTGTTTCTCTGTTGTTGGTGCTTTCAACAGTGCTTCTTTCTGATCTGGTGGACATACCACTCTCTTTGTATGACTCGCGTGTATCTAGTTTGGAAGTCCTGCACACTTTACAGCTGTCATAGTTGTTAATACCACCTGATGAGAACCTCTCCAACGCAGCTCCAAACAGGTCTTGCGAACATGCTTTCTGACAGTGACTCACTCACCGGCTCTCAGGTTGTGCCCTGGATCGTGGATAGGTGGCAGGATGGTGCCCTGCACCTGCTGAGAGAAAAAGCGAACCACATCAGCCAGACCCTTGCAGTAGTCCAACACCATATCATCTGTAAAATTCACAAGTGCATTGGCTGGAACTGCTGGTAATCTCATTGCTCTGCCCATGAGGATCTCATGGGGCGACAGCCCTATCTTTCTGTCAGGTGTGTTTCTCATCAACATCAACACCAAAGGAAATGCATCTGGCCATTTCAGATTCGTAGCTGCACACATCTTTGCAATTCTTGATTTCAAGGTACCATTCATCTGTTCCACCAGTCCTGATGCTTCAGGGCGATAACTACAATGCAACTTTTGGTCGATGTTTAGTGCTGCACATAAGAGTTTAATCACCTTATTATTGTAGTGAGTTCCCCTATCTGATTCTAAAGAGATCGGACTGCCGAAACGTGGTATCAGCTCCCTAAGCAACAACTTTGCTACTGTGAGACTGTCATTCCTCCTTGTAGGGTATGCTTCAATCCAGTGACAAAAAAACACACTATCACCAACACATACTTCAAACCTCCACACACAGGCATCTCAATTAAATCCAATTGCATTCTGTTGAATGGACCTCCTGCTCTTCCAATGTGGCTCAAATTCACCACTGTTCCTTTTCCCACATTTCATTGCTGACAAATTATACAGCAATGACATACTGCCTCTGCTGCCTGCCAGAACTCTGAGTTTAAACCAGTCGATCTTGAACAATCTAACCATGGCATCTCTCCCAATATGTGCCTGGCCATGATAATATCTGGCCATTTGGGACAATAAACTATTGGTCAGGACGATCTGACCCTCCTCAGAAACCCAAATCTCATCAGGATGTTGGACACATTTCAATTTAGCCCAGAGATATTTTTCTTCCTTCTCAACATTACTCTGCAATGTTGTCAACTCTTCCAGAGTATCAATCACTTTCAATGCAAAACTTGTACATGTGTTATCTTCTTCTGTCATCAATTCCTATTTGTCTTTGAACGATATATAGTTCAATGTGCAAAACCTTGCGACTTGATCGCATATCCAGTCAGATGTAATCCTGTGCCTTTTGATGTGCACTGCATTTCACCATGGCAATTTCTTCAGGTAACTGTATCGCATACAACAACTCTTTTATCTTGTCGCCGTTTCTTACTGGTGTACCAGTAGAGGTCAGAAAACCTCTCTGTGACCACAATTGACCAAAATCATGAACAATTCCAAATCCATATTGGCTGTCAGTCTAGATTGTGACTCTCAGTCTCGCAGAAACATGGCATGCTCTAGTAAGAGCTACCAATTCTGCCACTTGATCAGAATATACACCTTGAAGCCAGGAAGCGTCTAATGTACCTGTGATTGTGCATACAGCATATCCTGCTCTCAATGTCCCTGTACCATCTCTGAGACATGAGCCATCAACAAAGACAATTTGGTAATTTTCTTCCAATCGAGTATCTCTGATATCAGGCCTTGGTTTTGTACACAGTTCAGTTACCTCAAGACAATCATGCTCAATGTCGTCCTCCTTTTCAATTTCAACAGTATCGCTCGGAAATAATGTTGCAGGGTTCAACACTGTACATATTTTCAATGTTACATTTGGGGCACAGAGGGCCTGATTACAACTTTGGAGGAGGTGTTAATCCGTCCCATAAGTGACGGTAAAGTGACGGATATACCACCAGCCGTATTACGAGTCCATTATATCCTATGGAACTCGTAATACGGCTGGTGGTATATCCATCACATTTGGGACGGATTAACACCTCCTCCAAAGTTGTAATCAGGCCCTTAGTATGCTCGCCTCATACCTTGTCAATCTTGCACCAGTCAAATACTGTGTTTTCGTCCTTGTCAGTAAAATCTCAACAGAGTGAAGAACCATTACCGGTAGAGGGTATCCCATCATTACTCCCTCACATTGAGAAAGGCTTTGACCAACTGCAGCAACAGCACTCAGACAACCTGGTCAAGCTGCTACGACTGGGTCCAAGGTAGCTGAAAAATGGGCTACTGGGAGATAAGCACCTCTGTGGACCTGTGTCAAAACAGACAAAGAACAAGCACTGCGTTCATGACAAAACAATGTGAATGGCTTTGTGTAATCAGGCATTCCCAATGCTGGAGCTCTGCACAAACTCTCTCTCAACTCAGTAAATACTTTCATATGATCCTCATCTAAGGTTATGGGATCTGTAACATCTTTGTATGTCAGCTGCTGCAATGGTTTGGCAATCTCAGCAAAATTTGGAATCCACTGACAGCAATCATCCCCAGAAATGTTCTGACATCTGCCTGTGAAGTCAGTGGACTTCTTTGCAGTATCATTGTAACCCTCTCTCTGGACATTCTCCTTGACCCCTTCTCAATCTGGTGTCCCAAGTATTTCACTGACTTCTGACAGTACTGCAATTTCAAAAGTGACACCTTATGTCCAAACTTTCCCAAATGATTCAACAGGGCAATCAAGTCATACTTACACTCGTCCCTTCTCCTGGATGCAATTAGCAAATCATCAATGTACTACACTAGAGTCGATTGATATGGTAGTTCCAATGACTCCAAGTTCTTTTTCAAGATCTGATTGAACAGAGACGGTGACTATGTATACCCTTGTGGAAGTCTGCACCAGCTGTGGACTGTCTAGGAATTTGACACTAAAAACAAACTGACTATCCTTATGAAGAGGCACAGAAAAGAAAGCTTGTGACAAGTCAACCACTGAAACAGTATCACTGCTGGGTTCGGCACTACAGGGCAACACTTGACCACCATGCTATTCACTTTTCACAAGTCCTGCACAATTTGTACTTTCCCACACGGCTTTTTTGAGCCCATTATCGGTGAAATACATGGACTGCTCAACATTTCTTTTAAAACTCCTTGTTTCAGAAAATCTCCAATTATCTGCGCCACTTTCATCAGAACATCTCATGCCATGTTATATTGTGGAATCTGTGGAAACACTACATTCGGCTTCAAAGTAATCTTAATCAGTTCCACTCCCTTGATCAAACCAACTTCTTTACCTGTCATGTCCCAAACATTCTCTTGTACTGTTCCCTTCAAAACTGCATGCAATTCTTTCACAGTAAACATCGGGAAAAACTCAATCAATGGGTACTCGTGTTTTCAGCCTCAGTTTCAGGTGCCTGTTCTTCCTCATCATCACTATTTGTCCGAACCTCTATTCCTGCAGTCGAACAACTAATTGAACATCTGGTTGTGCACAACAAGTCCCTTCCCAGTAGAGATACTGGACTTGAGTCACAGACTACAAATATATGCAGTCCCTGGAAGTTGCCAATTTCAACCTGTACTGGGTATGTGATCGGATTTGTCAATTGTCTGTGTGCTACTCCCATGACCTGAACTGTTCTGCCTGAAAGAGGTAAATTCAGAACTTCTGCACTTCTCACTGTAGAGCGTGTAGCTCCTGTGTCCACTGTAATCGAAACCCTGTGATTCATCACCTTTCCCTTCACGAAGGGTCCTTGTTGATCTACTTCTAATGAAGCTGCAAGCATACATGGCTCTTCATCCGGACTAATACTCATCCATTCACCGTTTTTTTCATTCTCACTATGTAATGGGAATTGGTGCACTGTGTCATTACTTCTATCTTGTCTCTGACCTGTGACCTGCTGAGTAAGCATCATCTGTTGCTCTTCCATCTGGGCTTGAGGTATCTGCATTTGGTGCCTAGGTAACATAGGAACCTGTTGCTGCATTGGTTGAAACTGTATCACTTGTGCACGCAGCACTTGCAAATGCTGCATGGGTTGAAAATTCTGCACTTGATTCTGCAATTTCGAATTAAGTCCTCTCATTCTAGGGACTTTCACAGTTTGAAATGTATTGACATCATCACTTTGCTGAACAACACCATCCTGCACCATCAACGGATACTCCCGCTTCCAGTGTCCCACGTTTCTGCACAGATTACATGGTAACATCTTTTTCATCCCTTGCACATCATTTTGAACCACCACAGTACTGAGATCCGGACTACGAGTCATATTGACTCCACGACCCCTACATCTCATCTAAGGTTGGAACATTACAGTTCTCGGCTGCTGTGGTATTTGTTGCACTAAAGCTCCCTGCCCTCCTGTCTGAGCTGCCTTAATTTGCATTGCCATCGCCTTCTCCTTAGGCTTTTTCTGCTTCAACTCAATCTCATCACTACAGTATTTCGCATACTCCAATACCTCATCAATCGGTTTTGCTTGAAAGCAAACCAACTGACTCTTAATGATCTGCCCCATTTCAGGTCTCAATCTTTCGACAAACCTGAACACAAAGTGCAACATGTCTTTCGGATCAATTGCTTCTTCACCACTGTACTCCTTGAACACCTTCACCAATCTCTCATAGTAGGTATGTATTGACTCTTTCACCTCCTGCACTGTCCTGTCAATCCTCTGCCAGTCAATGTTTTTAGGCGAGAATCTCGTTTTCAGAAACTCAATCACCTTATAAGAATGTTTCATCACTTCAGGTGATGGTGCACCTGTAACTCTATCCCTTTCCAGTTCACTCATTGGCCAATCCACTGCTCTTTTGCATTCAACCCACAAGTCAGCTGGAACCACTATTTCCAACAATGTATTTAAGTCTTCCCACAGACATTTAGAAAGCTTCACAAATCTGTCTGTCTGCTGGTACCACTCAACCGGTTTCTCTCTCAGTTTTGGATAATCATTTGTGAATGACAGAATATCACTCCTGTGCCATGGAACATGAACAAACTGCCCTACTTGAGTTTCCCTCATTGGTAAAATTTGTACTGGATCTTTTTCTTTCTAAGCATTTTCAGACCCGTCTTGTGAATCTCGTTTCAGTGTATTCTTCTTCTTTGCCCATCTGCTTTCTTACTTTTCCAATGCTCCCCAAATCTGAGCACTCTGCAATAATTCTTTAAGGTGCGCCTTCATCCCTGCTGATCTCATGTATTCAAAATCCTTTGCTTCGAAATCTAAACTGTAGCTTTGTTTCAAGTGCTTTGTTTTCTCAATTTCTATATCATGTTTATCTGCCAGATCTGCCAGTTTCTGATGTATCTTACCTACTTCTTTTGTAAGCCTCGGACACAAGTATCTTAGCACTTCTTCTGTGTAGGATTCAAATCTATTCACTCCCATCGTCCCTTCAACTAGCTCAGTTATTTCTGTAGCTAGTCTTACATGATTAATCTGCTCTTAACCCTTGGAAGTGTTTCGAGGATTATTCAAACTATCCAACCACTCATCCAATTGCTGTGCTGTCAATCCCTGTAATGAGCATTCTGCAATGGTACCTGCTGTACTACTGCACGTGGAGTCTGCGGTGTCAGAAGCTTCAAGGTCTGACTTGCACTCTGGCTATTTACCACATCTGGAAACGCAACAAGTGGACTAAGATCCATTAACGGTCTAGATCCATGAAAGGTCTGACCCATAGATGATCTCACCTACACATGATCACTCACTCCCCTCCTCATGAGGCTCTGTGATATTTAACCCTGTTCTTCTGCAATTATTTTCTTTTGTGCAAACAATGGTACTGCTGGACCAACAGTAATCAGCAGTGATATTGCATCTGGTGCTGTTCTGACACTCGCATTTTGTGGACGAGCTACTCCCATACTCTGCTTCATCACTGGTGTCACGTCTGACTGTGTCCCTGTCGTTGGCGTGAACTTCGGAAAACCCTGTGGCTGTGCCTGAGGCAACAACATTGGAGTCGGCTCAGTCTGAACTAGCATTGCCTCCGAAGCACTTGCTCCGATGGCACCACTAAGTTTGAAGTTGTCTCAAGAACTGGTACATCTGGATAATACGCTGTATCAATGGTGGATGCATCTTCACTTGGATCACCGAAGTAGTCACTGCATTAGGAGTACTCTGCACTACCCCTTGTATCTGTCCATTACCTCTACACTGGTCCCATTGTTCCTGTCACTTGTGCTGGAGCAGTCAGAACAGAACTGGTACTTGGACCCCCTTCATGTGCCGCATATGGTGGAGGTCGATCCCTCAATATCTGTGTGATAAGATCCTCAACATCTGAATCTTCTTTGTCTACATAAGTCTTTCTCTTCTTCTTATTTCCTGAACCCTTATCACTCTTGTCAGCATCCTCTTTTTCTTCTGACTCATCTTCCTCTGCAATAGCAGGAAACAATCTAACACCCTGCAATGTTGTCATTCTCCACTTCTTCTGTTCCCAATCCCACCTTGCTTCTGACAAGGATTTTTCTACCCTCCTTATCCTCCTTTGGAACTTCATCTCTTGCTGTTGTCTGGCTACGAGCTCCCAAACCGCTAAAGCCTCAAACTGTGCTGGTCTCAGAAGTGGCTTAGTTTCATATAATGTCATTCGCAACTGATCCAAAATTCTCAAATTAAACGTTCCATGCTTTGGAAACGCTAAAGCTCCCTTTTTCTCTGTCAACTTGCACCACTGCTTTAACCAAAGACATGGCGCGACACCACGCTCCTCCATCACAATAAATGCCAGAGAGTTTTCCGGTGGGGTAGGCTCCCCAGCTGTCACCTTAATGTAAGAATCCCCCTTCATGGCACTTCTGAATGCTTTGAAAAACTTCATCTTCTCTTGTTGTATTTATTTGATTCAATAAGGAAATTACTTTTCCTCCCAAGATTCCTTTCACCCACTTACTCAACCAATTACCTCTTACGGATGGGTGCCATTCCACTCACTACTCTTCTTACTAACTAACCTATCCCAGCGTGGCTCACTCTGACATCACACTCACACACTGCGGCTGACAAAGTCTTGCGGCTTGTCCTCCTAATCTTCAACACACATGAACCTAATGTAAAATTATTGCGAGCACTAACCGAAAACCAATAACCAAAAACAAACCTGCTGTTTTACTACAGGGAAGGTACACAATCGCTTCAGAGACCTTATGGATTTTCACTACTGGCCCTTTCGCTCATGTAGTTATTCCTCCTTCTCAGTCTCCCACATTCGCAAGCAAAATTCAACCAGCGAATTTTACTCTCAACTGATCAATGGGTCTGTCCTGGTGCACATAGGACTCGCCAAATATCAGTTGAAAAATGTTCTTCATCACTTAACTCATACACCGACTTGTTGACCACACCCGATCAACCTACTAAACCAAACAGATTACAACATATAACCAAGTGTCTCCTACACTTGTCAATATACTCCGGAATCTCTGACCACGCAGGGTCCGTACATCACCAACAACCACGTGGACAATTTTTTAGCACAAAGTGCCACACACATATGAAGTTCAACGACTTCCCTACTCTCATACTTTGAAGTACGCACACTCCTACTAAATCTCAACTGGAGTATGCAAAATCCCTACTTTTCTCACATACATCACAATTCACCTGCAATTTGCATAAGCCTTTGCAAGTGCAACCTACCACTTTCACACTATCACAAAGATGCCAAGAACATACCCATCTGTACTAGCGGGATCCAGAATCTGGGAAAGTCATTTCTGGGGTAAGGGGATATCATCTTTGCTACAATTGCCATTTCAGAAAACAAAATTCGAACCTCATAAAAATAACAACGAACCCTAACTTAAACTACCACCATAACCACCAATCACCACATAACTAGTTTTCCAAGGAAACTAACGATCAAGCTGCTAGCAAAAACTGCTTGCACGCCTGGTCCTTAGTAAGTAAACTTACAATAGGACGTGTATAGGCCGATGAACCTTTTGGATCGCATGGAGTATCCTAGCTATGTAGTAATCAATGAACATCAATTATCAGTGTAATTAATCAACAACCACTAAGAGAATCATTGAGCAAGAGACAATATATCAACATTTCATGAATAACCACAACTCAATTATACATTTTATCAATTTTATTTCCCTAGTTACAATACTACGTCATCAGGTTAGATCAAACTGTATTCAATCAACTCATAATTAGTTCATTAATGACCACCAATAACATAATCTAATCAGAACTTGAGAAAACTTATGCTCCACTGCTTCAACATAACCCAAAAAGGATGAATATAACAGCATTAATAGCAGAGTTCAGCAATCAGTCCATCAATCATTTGTCACTATCAGAGTCACCCCAAAGGAAAAACCCTACCTAACCTAAATTAACATTAGCATGTGGGACTTCATGCAAAAACAATTTAGAAACACGAATTTGGAAAAACATCTAGCTAGTAGATAACCTATAAAAACAGCGCAGTTAGTACCTAGAAAGGGAAGGCACAAAAGTTAATCACTCGCATTGTCATAGCTACCTATCCACGAAATGGATCAGCAAGAAAGTCAGTCTTCGTCTTCAGGTCATCAATCGATCAGCAACACATTAGGCTCTCAAGAGCATGAGCCCAATGACATAATCTCGAATCGCATCTTCTGGCATCAGCATTTCACCCCTCGCATCTCCCCTCGCATCTCTCCTCGCATCTATTTTAGCCCCTTGTCATGACGTTTTATAAGAGGTTTTCAGTCCATCCCCCTAATTCCTAACTGGTCATTTTCAAACATGCACATTAATTTTTGACTACGATTAATTTCTCTATGAACTTTTATAATCCATAACATATAAGCTTTTTTAGTATTTCTAATTAGCATATCTGCTTTAACACTTGCAGTGGCAATCCAGCTAATTACAAAAAAAATGAAAGGGTTTTTCAAAATTGTCATTTGAGGCATGGTGGTATGCTTTTTTGCCACAATCATAGATTACATACCTCATGCTCTTATCCCTCATCATTAGCTATTAAACGCGATGTTTTATGGGCTCCAAGTTCACATTTTTTAGATAAACAGATACAGACTTCTTTTCATCGACATTCTAAAGTAAAAGTAATTAAACCACCTTAATGTTCCCTTTTTTTAGCAATATAAAATGTTAAGATGTTACCTTCATTATGATATGTATAATTTAATGATAATTTTCTGTTCACATCTAGATATAATAACTAAATAGACCACATGTGAATAACTTGATGCACTATCCTTCCTATTTTTACCCATCCCCTCTGTCTATATTCTTTTGATCTACTTATCCCACCGGTTTGATTGCATAATATGTTTTAACTTGTTACTTCTCTAATAAACTCAAAAGGATGGGGACAGGTGGTTTTTGGTAGTTTCCTAACTTTTTTTTAGCTGATGTTCCTGATGGTCATGGAAATTTTTTTTAAATTGTTCAGTGTTCTTTATCGCAGCTAATTTAACAAATTAGGGGCCAGATGCAGGAAACGGATAGCGACTCGCAAACGGCAAAAATTGCCGTTTGCGACTCGCTAATCGCGTTTCCCTATGCAGAAATGCATATTGCGAGTTGGTACCGACTCGCTATATGCATTTCAGAATCGCAAATAGGAAGGGGTGTTCCCTTCCTATTTGCGATTCGGAGTGGTATGCAATACCATTTGCGACTGCATATGCGGTCGCAAATGGTGTCGCAGTTACCATCCACTTCAAGTGGATGGTAACCCACTCGCAAATTGGAAGGGGTCCCCATGGGACCCCTTCCACTTTGTGAATGGACCCACAAATATTTTTTCAGGGTAGGTAGTGGTCCAAGGGACCACTACCTGCCCTGAAAAAAAAACCGAAACTAAAGGTTTCGGATTTTTTTTTAAGTGCAGCTCGTTTTCCTTTAAGGAAAACAGGCTACACTTAAAAAAAAAAAAAACTGCTTTATTTAAAAGCAGTCACGAACATGGAGGTCAGCTGACTACAGCAGGCCTCCATGTTTGCGAGTGCCTAGACTCGCTATGGGGCCGCAATTTGCGACCCACCTCATGAATATTAATGAGGTGGGTCATTGCGAGCCCATAGCGAGTCGCAGACTGTGTCTGAGACACCGTTCTGCATTGGAAATTGCCACTTGCTATTTGCGAGTCGCTCCGACTCGCAAATTGCAAGTCGCAATTCCCAACTTTGCTACATCTGGCCCTAGGTGTTGATTGCGTGGCTGCTAAAACGTTTACCGTTTCTTCTGCTGCGGCTCATATTCAACTCTTGACTTATTATCGATCCCCTCAGCCATTCTGCCACTCGTCTACCTCCCACTGCATGACGAAGAAGGCTCTTAGGCCGTAATTATTTACTGTTGGGCTTCGCATAAGTGCGTCTTTATAGCAAAATAGTTTATCCAATCCACGGTCTCCGTTGAATCATGATATGCATGTAGCAAAACCACAGCACTGTCAGACGTCAGCATAAGCGGCGCAAATAGTCCTTGGCCATGGCAGGAGGCAGGTCGGGAGGTCGCTTGGAAGTACAGTGAAGTCTCTTTGTCGAGACTTCGGAGTTTACTGCCAGAGGAAGAAGAAATACAAGTAGCGGAACGGACTGAAGGACAATAGGGCAAGGAAATCCAGCCTTCCTACAACTTAGTTATACAGTGTCAGTCTTCACTCTAGAATTCACACATGACGCGTGCTAGATTAAAAGCCACCTCAATCAGGAATATCCCCGGCCGAATGTTCTGTCCTATCGCACCAACCGCAATTTCTGTTATACATAAACTGACTACTTGGATTGGGCACATCTGGCGAGGATGACAGCCATCTTGAATGCACACTATTTAGCGCAGCCCAAAGACATTAGAGTTCATATTTATAAATAATAAACGTTAAAGTTTGCATGACTACAGAAAAAGCAGTGGCGCATATTGACATCTCACTTGCAAATCACTTTATAACACCGTTTCTTCTCCTTGGTATTTTTAGGGCATAACAATCTCCATAGCGTGCCCATGGAAACTGGATAGCGTTACCCCGAAAATATTACTATTTAGCAGATGTTTGTTGTCATCGCTTATGTTCTGAGAACTGCTAGTTCGCGTTCGGCTCAAAATCCTTCACAAAACCACTTTCTACTTTTCATTAAACCTCCGCTCTCTTTTTCAATAGATGGCACAGTACTTCTTTTTTTATATATAAACTGATTTCCACATACAGCTTGGAGATAAAGTAAACATTATTTAATTTGAGTTCATTAATCTCGGTTTCGCTGCTTACTAATGCAAACGTCTAAGGGCAATACTTTCAAAGCAATGAAATATTTACGAGGTAAGCCGGGGGTCCCAACTTGCACTGTTTATTCCACATTTTATTAAATGGGAGGCATTATTATATACTGAAATAGCTCTAGAGATTTTGTACTGCATTAATAAGCCTCCATTTTCTGTTTCTGTTCTGGTTATTCTGCAAGATGACAATATCGTACAAGAATATGGTTTTAAAAATATCGCCTACAAAAATATTGAGTTTTTACTAGCCACAAATATCGATGACAGAAAGGTAAGAATCTAAATTGCAATATATAACATTAGAAATAATTTATTTAAATATTAAAGAATAGTAATATATTTTAAATAGTTTTAATTTATATATATATATATATATATATATATATATATATATATATATATATATATATAACCTATTGTCAGTCACCAGTAGGTAGTTATAGTTAGGACCTATTTTCTGTACAAAAAGCGTTTTTTGACTTGGCTATATCTTTGGTGCCGTTTGACGAATGTTCAGGAAATTTTCAAACAGAGAGTCAAATTGTGTCTTCCACATGGAAAGTTTTAGGGTGATCTGTCAAGCGCGGGCGAGAAAAAGGGGGAGTAAAAAAAAGTGTGTGTTCTCTTGTTAATTCCCATACAGATTTTAGATACGACTACAGCCCGAACTGCTGGCGGAACAACACCAACTTTGGCCCAAAGGCAGCTCTTGGTCCAGAAGCAAGCTTTTTGTTATTTGGTGTAAATCTGTTCTGCAGCTTTTGAGATATTAAAGAAAAAAGAAACAAATAAATGCGTATATCTGGGCAAAGCATAAGCACAGATCTCATGGTAAGATCTGATTGGCTGTCAACACTTCACCCAGAAAGTGATGGCAGCCATTTTGGGACCAAAATACATGAGAGCGCCCAATTGAAAAGCACAGCAGTGAATTACAGGTTTTAGGGTCACAAAAAGGAGAACATATAAAGGGTGATAATGTAAATTATTTGTTGCTAAGGTGAATTTACCAGATGAAAAAGTATTCTGCTGGCATTTTGTAAATTATGTTTGACAGAAAACTGTTTTCTCATGATTTTCCATAGGGATTATGGAAGGTGCTCCAGAAACAAAAATGAGAGCATATTTTCTGTAAATTCACACTATCTTTTTCAGCCATAGGACAATGAAGTCTGACATTCTCAGTTAAATGTACTTCCAACAGGAGCAGTCTGTCAGTTGATTCCCTTGTATTCTACTGCAGTCTCACATAGTGTTCTAAAAAACATCTAGCACACTAACAGTCTTACTTATGACAACATGGAACTGGTAAAATGTAAAACATTTAATTTATAAAGGAACAAAATGAGGGAGTTCATTTTATCATAGAAATTATGGTTAGTGCTGTAGAAACCAAAATTAGGACACATTTCATTCAATTGAAACATTCTGGCAGGTTAATTGAAACATGCACTTTCAACACCCACAGCAGACTGCCAGTTAACTCCTTAGTGATCAGCAGTTTACTACAGCATTCAAATGAGTAACTAGATTGCTAACATTCTGAATGTATGCCAAACGTGTGGCACATATGACCACTATCTTGATGGAATCACAATGGAAAACTGAAAGCCCTTTCTATATGAGGAGTTTAGGGAGCAGTAAATGAGGAGTTTAGGGAGCTTCATAACAAATAAGTCTCCCAAGATAGCTACCTGAGAAAAAAAAAGCCAAAACGTAGCACCAATATTATCCAAATGTAGCCCAACTATAGCCCAATGACAGAAGGGTGAAAAACTCTCATTTTATTTTTTCTGTCAGTTTTATATAGCACAGACTTGACCTCAGTGTATTGGAGTGATTTACATGAGAATCAATTACGTTACTCAAGGACACATTCCTTTTGGGCTTTAGGTATGAGGAGATTAAGGGCCTCATTAGGAGTGTGGCAGTCTTACAACTGCCACACTCACGGTGGTGGTCTGGACCACCACCAATAAGGTGGTCCGACCACCACATTAAAACCCTGGTGGTTGGACCATAAGGTCCGTCAGGTCTGGCGGTGGTGGAGATCCTAATCCACCAGGTCAGCGCTGCTCTGGGGATTACGACCTCGTTCTCCCCATGAAAAGGCTGGTGGAGAACCGCTGGAGGGGGTTAAAGGGGGCCCATGAACTTGGCATGGACAGTGCAGGGGCCCCCTGCCCAGCATCATCACACCGTTCACGGTCTGCTTTGCAAAGTTTGCAGCTCTGGCTGTAATGCCACATTCACTCCCCTAAGGGTAACAAAAAAATTAAAAGTGTTTAGTCTCTATTTCAGAACTCAGAAAATATGTCCTCATTTAGTTTTTAGAGCACTAATTATAATTTCTATGAGAATACGACCCTCCCATTTTTATAATTTCTAAAGGAAATGCTTTATATTTTATGGTTTTGATTTCATCAAGATGATGTCAGGCATGCCACACTTTTGTAAAAAATGTAGAATGGTAGAAATCTAGTTGTTCATAAGAATACTGTAGGGAGGCAGACTCTGAAAAATGAAGGGGGCAGAGGCAACAAGTTGACCACACTGGGCAGGTGGGAAGGGCAGTGGTAGGCAGGGGAAGTGGGGTAGGGGCAACAAACCAACCATGCGGACAGGCGAGAGACGCTGTGGCAATATAACAGACCAGTGAGGCCGAAGGATAAGGCAGTGTCAGCACAACCATACATGCCAACCAAATTGATTCAGGAAGGAGCCTCCTTCTATTCCTAAGCACAAAAGGGCTTTGTTTTATCAGTCTTCTGCCTAAAATATCCCCTTTTTCTGTGTAAGTCAATAGGGAAAATCAATTCACCAGGTTTTGTTTTTTCTTCAAAATCTCCCTCCCCTCAAAATGTTGGCAAGTATTGTACATTGGTCTTTCTTTCTCTCTGTCTATCTCTCTCTCTCTCTCTCTCTCTATATATATATATATATATATATATATATATATGTATATATATATATACATATATATATATATACACACACATATATATATATAAATAGAATTAACTACAATATGTATGACCAAAACATATATATAACCTAATTAAATACTGAAAATATATATACAAATACAATTAACTACAATATGCATGACCAAAACATATATGTAACCTAATTAAATATTGAAATTATGTAAAAGAAATTCATTAATACTATGGCTAAGTAACAAACTACATATATGAATAAATGCATGAACATAAACATATAACAAATAAAAATATCTAAACAATTTTAAAAAGTATATTAATAATTTTAACACTATCTTAAAAATCTAAATTTACAAACATATATGAACGGTAACATATATCACAATTAACTGAAATATACGGCACCAAAACAATTATGTATTCTGATTAAAAATTAATATAATGTAAATAATTGTTTTATTCAATACTATGAGTAAGTAATACACTACATACATAAATAAGTAAATAAGCATATCAGTGATAATATACATTTAAAAAAAAGATTTAAACAATTTAAAAAAGGTACATTAATAATATTAACAATAATATAAAAATAAAAATTAATAAACTTATTTTAATAATAGCATAAATACTATGAAGGGGCAGATAAAGTACATAAGCTGCTTGCTTCAAAGCTCAATCAGTGCCAAGTCAAGAAACATCATGATTCCCAGAGACCAAGTGGCCTGGCCTTCCCCAACTTGCTAGAGTAATACTTGGCAGGCTACTTGCATTTTATCTCTAAATGGGTTGTCTTTGAGAGTGAGAAACACTGGCTTCATATTGATTGGACAGTGGCATGTTGCCCCCTCTGGGATCTAGCATGGTTCCCCAAGCATGCCCGATCATGGAGTGTCTGGCCTCCCCCACTCGAACAGTACTATGGATATGGGATAATACTACAGTTCAGAGATGCCTTCCTACTTTCTCATCTCCTAACACCTCAATTGCATGCAACTCCAAGTTCACTCAGCACTGTGCCCCCATACGTTCCGTAGCTGGGAAGCTGGGAAATTTAGGAAGCTAAGGGACTTGTTCACAGGTAGCACTGTCAAATTCTTCGAGCACTGCAAGACAGACTTCAACCTTCCTAAATCAGCACATATGCAGTACTGTCAATTATGCCACTGGGCACTGCACCCACTAACCACCAAGGGGCCACCCAAGACTGCTCTCAGTTTCCCAGTCCTATCTCTGTTTGTTCCAGCCAGAGGTTTGCACCCTGTTTTCAAGTCCTAGTCCTGCCTTTACTTCAGCCTGAGTCTGTTCCCAGTTCTTGCCTCTGCCTCTTTGTTTGTTCCCTTCTGTTTCTGTTTCTTCTTGGTTCTTTGTGTCTGGTAAGTGTTCTATCAGTCTTCACCAGTGTATAAGTGTCCTCCTTTGTACTGGGGTTGGCTCCTGGTTTCCAGGAGGCAATTCCAGCCCCCATCCTTGTCTAGTGTTATACGTTGTCTTTCGTGCCTAACAGTGACAGTGTGCTATTGCTGTTTTCTCAGGAATCGCCACTGTGTTTCCAGCTGGACCCACAAGAGCGTGTCCTGTGTATGTAAGTACTATCCTTGTTTGTGCTCTGTAGTCCAGAGACAGAATCACTTCTGCTGCCTCCTTTCTATGCGGCTGGCAGGGTGACTATCTGTAAGGGCAAACTGCATAGAGGCATTGAGATTCCCTGTCACTGTGGGAGGTTCTGCGCCTTACTCTGTGTACAACCCCAGCGTGTTTGTCCACTAGTAATCCGTTTCCTATTTGTTCACACAAGGGTTGCTCTGCTTTTACTTTCCTGTTTCCTGTGTCTGCCCATAGCTGTCCTTTCCGTGTATGCCTTTAGCTGCTCTTCTGCCCCAGTACACTACCTCTTTAGGATATTCGGTGACCTCAAGGGGTGTCCCAACCAGAGTCCTGATCAGACCCGCCCAAAACCGTGACAATCCACCCACATGCACACCTACTGAACTAACTGATAGGATAGCACCTCAGAAGGCATCTCAGTCAAACAATGGGAGACCCTGTGGAGGGATATTCTCAAAACATACCAAAGCATTCCCAAAGTGAAACTCCCTATAAACTGATGGTTCAGTGGTACTATATACTGACCCTCTTCCACTGTAAGAACTCCCGTATGTCTCCCCTTTGCTGGCAATGCAGAACAGAGAGAGATTACTTCTGCCACATTTGGTGATCCTGCTCCCTTATAGCCACCTGCTGGAAGAAGATTCTGGGGCATATTGAGGGGGTAGTGGAATGCCCAATACTTCAGGCTTACATTACTGTTGCATTTGGTATCTAACCTTTATCGTTGGAGGCTATGACACATGCAGACTTGTGGTTTATCAGCCACATGCTGTATGCTGCCTGGCAGTTCATGTCACTAGCATGAAAAAAGCCCATGGCACCCCCCTCTGCCCTTTGGTTTCAGCGTCTCTGGCATGTTATGGTGATGGAAGAACTCTTGCATGGATGCCAAGTTCTTGCATATTTGCGGGTCCCTTACATCCATATCTTAATCACCGCTAATTCACCTACTTCACCCTCCCAAAACTTAAAGTGTTAAAATTATATGACTAAATACCTCTTTCATCGAAGGAACTTTACTTACACTGAATGTATGGAACGCCCCCCTCCCCTATGCTTGATGGCTTGCTTTAGGGCTGGGGATAATGGCGGCACTTGCTACCCTGATGCTGCTGAACTTTTTTCTTCATTTGTTCTATTTGTTTCTAGCATGACTTGTTGACAAGGTCCATTTATGGATTGGCTTCTTCACTTCTTTCTTATTGTTTTTTTGGTTGTCATGTGTCCTTAGAGAGATAATGCACTTAACTGTCTTACACTGCTTTACCTGATCTACAAATGCACTCTCCTCGTGTGAAGCTCTGTCATGTGTTATATTGTTTTTTGTCTTTTTAATGAACTTTCAATGAAAAAAACTTCAAGGGAAAAAATAAATACATGAATATTTTAAAAGATCAACAATCAAAAATAAACAACATTAGCAAAAGTACTGAACTTCAAATAATTAAATAATGCAACCCTAATTTCAGCAAATGTAGGGAAATTGCTGAAGTCTGGAGGGGTTAGATTTACTATTCCAGCCCAACATATAAAAAGGAGGTAAAGTGTTGAACATAAAAAGGGTTAGATTTCCTATTCTCACTGCAATGTATTAAAAACAGGGAAAGTGTTGAGCTTTGGTGGGGTGAGATTTACTATTCTCACTCCAATTTAAACAACAGTAGGAAAATGAAGACGTTTTAAGGGTTTAGATTTACTATTTTCACTCCAACTTAATCAAAAGAAGGGAAAATGCTGGACTTTGGAGGGGTTATATTTACCATTCCCACTCCAATGTCAGAAAAATCTAAGCACGTGGTACCTTTTGGAGGGGATTAAGGGCCAGATGTAGCAAACTTTTGCGAGTCGCAAATGGCCCGATTCGCAATTTGCGACCCCGCAAAATCGGAAATGGGATGCAAAAATCCCATTTCTGACTCGCAAAATGCGATACGAGCCGGTACCGACTCGCAAAATTTGCGACCCCATTTTGCGACCCGCAAATAGGAAGTCGCAATTTGCGAGTCGCAAACCATATGCAATAGCAACTCGCAAATTGCGACTAGTCGCAAAAAGCCAATTTTGCACTTCCAATTTACCACTAGCTCAGAGCAGGTGGTAACCATTACCAAAGTATAAAAGGAGACCCAGAAGGCATCTGGGTTACTCAAGATGGCGGAGATATACCTGATAGCAGTGAGGAGGAGAGCCCACGCAGCCCAGCAGAGGAGGAGGAAGAGCCAGAGACAGGAGAAGATTTACAGAACAAGGCAGACACTCTTCCAGCAAACTGAGGAGGAAATATATGACAAATATAGACTTAGCAGCGCAGCTATACTAGATTTAATAGATTTACTCAAACCACAGCTAGAACGCCAGACTGTGCGCGGTTGCGCCATCCCTACACATGTGCAAGTGCTATGCTCACTGCACCTCTTGGCCCCGGGTAGCTATCAGGGGGTCATTGCTGTGGCAGGTGGGGTATCCCAAAGTGCACTATCAAGGTTCTTCAGGGCATTCCCAGATGCCATACTCACACACATGTCCTTATACATATACCTACCCAGGAATGAGGCAGAAATTAACAGCACCAAGTTGGACTTTTACCGGATTGCCAACTTCCCCCATGTCATAGGGTGTGTAGACGGGACACATATTCAAATATGCCCTCCTGCAAACCTGGAATATCTGTTCCGCAATAGGAAGTGTACCCACTCACTCAATATTCAGGTGGTATGTGACACCCATTATGTCATCACTGACATGGTTGCTAAGTTTCCAGGCAGTACTCATGACTCCTACATTTTTAGGGACAGTGGATACACCAACGCCTGGAACGTGGGGAGTTTGGAGACGGATACCTCCTAGGTAGAGCTGAATACACCTTGAAGACATGCACACAGATCAATGTGCAAACCACCCAGGCCTTGCTAACAGTGTACGTTTTGTGCCCAACAGGTGACAGTGCATGTGCACTACGTCCATGGATACTGACTCCGTACTTAACACCCAGCAATGAATGCGAGAGGCGATACAACAGTGCACATAAGAGGACCAGGAACATCATCGAAAGAACCTTCGGACTCCTGAAAGCAAGGTTCAGATGCCTCCACCGAAGTGGAGGTGCCCTCCAGTATACCTCAATAACGGCATTCAAAATAGTTGTCGCATGCGCTATCCTGCACAACATTGCCACCCGACGTGGGCTACCTCTCACCCCTGAAGACCCAGATTCGGAGGATGAAGAGCAAGAGCAACCACATCGCCATCATGGGGATAGGAGCATCGCAAATCAAGGCAGACTGAGACGGGAACACATTGCAAACCAATACTTTGGAAGGTACGTGCCAACTTCTACCATACTCACCAATAGAACAAACAGTCCATGTGTTAAGTGGAAAGAACAAATGATTTAATAAGTGCAAATAACCAAACTATATACAAGAAAAAACAGTTCAGGGCCTTCAATAGTCCACCTGGCATGGGACACCTTGCCATCATGTGCCCCAACCCCAGGGACAGTGTTTAGCTCACACCCTACGGCGGGCTCGGCCAGCCTGGCTGGTACTAGGTGGGTCAGCAGTGCTCTTCCTTGTGCTCCCACTACGTAGCACCCTGGTGTCACCGGCAGAGACACTGCTGACAGTGGAGCCCTCCTCACTGTCTTGTGGGGTGTCCCCTGTGGCCCTGGACACATGCCGTGCCTCCATTAGGTCTATTGCATGGGTGATCCGGCCCAGTCCCCGTGCCACATCACCCGCAAAGTGGCCCATGTCAACCTGGAGGCTGACTGTTCTCCTAGACAGCCCAGTTGTGTTAACTGCCAGCCTAACGATAGAGGAGGCCATCCTGTCCAGGCGTTGCAGCAGCTGGCGGTCCCTGCACCGTGCACTGTCACTCTGCGTTAGCAGTCCAGCCACCAGTTCGCGCATAGCCAGTGCAAGGTCACCTGTGTTGTTCCCAATGACCTGCAGTTCTCAATGCACCTGCTGCATGCTGTTGGCATGGTTCCTCTCAAAGCGCTGCAATACCCCACTAATCCTCCTTAACTGTTGGTTTTGCAGGCGCTGACCCCGTAGCAGTTGGGCCTCCGTTGGTGTTGTGGAGGGAAGCCCTGACTCTGCCTGCTGCTCTGCTGTTGTCATCCTGCGTCGCCTGCGCAGCGGTGGAGGCCCTGTAATGTCTGATGTGGCACTCTGGCTTGTACCTGGTGCAGGCTCCAACACCGCTGTTGCAACAGGTGTTTCCAGAGAGGGGATGGTGTTGGTGGTGCAGGTGGGAGTGGTGGCTGGTCCTGTTGTCTCCTCTCTGTGCTGGCTGACCATTGGCACCTGGCTGCTTGGGCTGGTGGGGGTGTCTTGTGGGAGACCTGTGGGACATGGGGAACACACTGTCAGTGTCTACTATCAGTTAAAAACTTCCTAATAAACAATTGCCTATGAAATGCCTACTTGACTACATTGCCCATAATGCATCATTCTGGTGTTTGCTACTCTGAAATGGAGCTATCTTGGTTGTGCATGCCCCTGTGTACATGGTGGGTGGGGGTATGGCATTGATGGGGGTACAAGCATATCACATGGTACTCACCGGTTGATGGTCCGGGCTCAGAGGTGTCCAGTTCTCCAATTCCAGTGACAGCCTCCGGCTCAAGGGTCTCCTCAACCCTTTCCTCCAGGGGTGTGGGTGGTGGTATGGTAGATGGTCCCTCTCCTGTGCCTCTCATCTCCCGGAGCCATTCTGCCACCCTCTCCTTGGTCCGGGAGCGGAGGTCGTACCATCTCTTCTTTAGTTCTTCCACACTCCGGTGGCTGACCCCCAGGGAGTTTACCTTGTCCTGGATATCCTGCCAAATTCGTTTTTTTTCTGTGTCTGGCACAGTGAGGGCTGCCTTGCCAAACAGCTCATCATGGTGCTGACAGCACTCATCTGTTAGCACCTCCAACTCCTTCTCAGCAAACTTGAGCTTTCTTTTCCTGGGAGTGTCAGCCATGATTGCTGGTGCTCTGTTAGCTGTGGTGCAGTTAAAAAGGGTGTGGTCCTCCTTCCTCCCAGGTGTATTTCTAAACTTCCTGGCTGTGATGTCATCATCATGTGCCAGGAAGTGTTTTCCTGAGTGTTCTGAAGTGATTTCTAGAGTCTAGATTTCTGCAGCACCTGCTTTCAATTTTCAGCACAGTCGCAATTTGCGTCACCCACTCGCAAATTGCGAGTCCGTTTTTTGCGCAGTCGCAAAAAGCGACCTCGCAAACAGCGGACTCACTATCTGCGGTGCGACTCCGGGTGCGAGTCGCAAATTGTCCGCGCACTTTCTATCCTGAATTGCAGTTAGCGACTCGCAAATTGCGAGTCGCACATGCTCGCAATTTGCGAGTCGCTATTTTTTTCCTACCTACATCTGGCCCTAAATGTACTACTCCCATGCCAATCTAATTGACAGTAGGGAACATGTTGGACTTTGAATGAGTTAGGTTAACAATTCCTTCTCTAATGAAATAAATATGAGGGAAAATGTTTGAATTTGAAGATGTTACACTTACTATTCCTAGTCCAACGCAATCAAAAACATGGAAAATGTTATACTTAGGAAAGGCCAGGTATAGCATACCAAATCCTAGTCATCTGTAAACAAACACTTAACTACCCAACAATATAAAACTATTAAAACCTATTCTCAATACAAAATATAAAAGATGTAATTGAATACAAATAAATATAAAAAACAATTAATAGAAATCTAAAGTAACAAATAAAACATAAGAATGCACTTCATTCCTTTTCACCCAAAAAAACCCACCCAAAAAATAATTTTATATATTTGCAATGATAATAAACATAGAATAATAATTAAATACAACAAATGAAATCAAAACCAAAATACTTAAACCTACCTATTAAAATGTTTTGAAATACAGAAATCAATCAATTAACAATCATTAAAATTAACAAAAATGCATAACACATAATCAATTAAAAACATCAGTTTTTAACAAATAAACTTTGACCGTGAAAACCTAATTAAAACATTATAATTTAAATAGCTTTCAAACCTAACCCTCATAAACTAAACAACCTGCAACTGGCATATAAATTACTATTTTAATTTCACAAAAAGAAAATATATATTAACATTTTTAAAATACACCTAAATAATTTAAATAAACAAATACAAAAAATCAATGTATTTACTTAACCATAATTACATTTTTAATTAACATAAAAATGAATTAAAGATGACAAAAAGAATCATTTATGATTTAAGTAACGTCCCACCCTATTCCCTTCCAAGCTAAACAATCCACTACCAAATTAGAAATGACTAATTAAATGTAAAAAGAGGTAATTAGAAGGGAATTAAACATTAAAAATTACAAACTATACTTACAAAAATTAAACATGTCATTAATCTTTACACCTAAAATTAATATAATCACTAATATGGTATTAAAATCTTCTTTAACTCACCCATTAAAGACTATAATAAACAATGATATTTTTAAAACTATTATATTTTTAAAAATGATATTGTTTCCTTCTATATTTTGTCACTTGATATTTTTGGAGTGACATTATTTTTGAGGTGATATTCATATCACATGATACTTTGCAATCACTATTTTTGTCATTCCCCTCTGTTCTAGAGAAGGATGTGGTTCTGCTAAAAGATAAATCCATTATTTAATTTCTACTTGTAATAAATCATATAACTGATGAGCACCGAACCGTTATCCTGACTCTATTACTGTCACACTTAACACCTCCTAACAAATTATATCTACCACAATTATATATAATTCAATTGCATGGTGTTTTGGAGTGTCTGAAAGTATGGTGTGTTGGTGAAAGGTAAATCAACAAGGTCCAAATTTACTTACCTTTTGCACTTGGTTTGAGTTACTTTTGTAACGTAAACCTTGTTGGGAGTGTTGCAGCAGTGTTTTTTTTACTTTCTAACACAAATTACAAGTTACATGGAAAGTTGGCCACAGTTTATGCAAAATAGCCCTATGTATTACTGTGTGATACTTTGCATCTGGGTTGCATTTCAGTGGATTTCGTTGAGAGTTTCCATGCAATCACTGATGGAATTTTATGCAAGGCCCTGTCTTGTAACAATTGTAGATAGGGATGTTTTAATTTCACCGTATTTTTCAAATTTTGCATTGTGCTGTAATGTGTAGCACACTTACAAAGCAGGAATAGCAGGAATCATAGTTGTTTTAACTGGAATGCTTCCTTTCTAATTCAAATACTTTGTCTAACAAAACACACCCATCCCTGCACTGTCTGGTGCAAGGGAGTGTACATTGCCATATGGAAACCCAAAGCAGATATTGCACTGCTTTTAGCTTACCCTTTGATGCAATGTAGCAAAGTAACTTTGGTTGCTGTTTAGTGTTGTGTCACATTTAAGTGATTTTCTCCTCAAAATAAAAAAGTAATGACATGAAGATTTAGGTCAAGGGGACGTGGCTTTGAGCTCATGGAGTGAGCTGCACTGGGGAAGAGCTCCGGTCCGGTGCTCCCTGTTCCGCATTAATCCTGCGATCATTGGCCGACCCCCTGACCTCCATCCCTTAGTTTAGGGGTCAGGAGACGTGGGGCAACAAGATTGGGGACCGAACGAGCAGCGCCGGAGCCCCTAAGCTGATCATCACGAGGAGACCGGCTGGGCTGCCTGACTTCAAAATGGAGGCCGCACTCGGTGCTCCATGTTGTGGAGCGAGCGCGGCCTGAGGTCACTACTGGTTGAGACGGGCGCCCCAAGCATTGGGCTGACTTCGACCGCCAAGGGGAAGACCACGGAGTGAGTACCTACACGTGACTCGGCGGGTCAACGCTCTGCCCCTAGTGGTGGGTTTCACTGCGGGGGCTGGAAAGAAGCAGAGGGCCCCCAGCACGCTTTGCATCGAGGACTGCTGACGAGGCGCAGGAAAAGCGCCTGGCCTGGTGGCATTACCAGACATCTGTTTCCCCCCAGACAGTGGGAGGTGAGGAGAGAGAGCGGAGACGAGGAAGGGGGCACCTCAGACGGGGAAGTGGTGGTGCACGGGCCTTGTCTGGGCTCGGTCCGCACCGGGCCCTGGCGGTGACTCAAGTCACCATGCAGACCACAGGAGGGACCCTGCTGACCCTGGCAAGACCACCAAATGAAAAGATGTGACCCGCGACACTGGCGACCACTCCACTGCCCTCTCCCTCTCTCGGGATGGACCAGTGCAGGCGGGGGCCACCGAGAGCCCGTCATTGGGGGATATTATGCAGGCCATCACATCTTCAAGAGAAAGCCTGGAACTCAAGATAGACACCCTTGCGTGGACCTGGGGTTGTTCAGGGAGGACCAGTGCCACCTCGGTAACGACAACGGAAAAGAGTGTAGAAGGACTGAAACCCGAGATGAAGATTACCGGGGACTGGGTGACTGCCCTCGAAAAGCAAGTGGGCATGCTTCTGGCCCGTGCTGAAGATGCCAAAAATAGATTCAGGAGGAACAACATTCAGGTAATTGGCATCCCTGAAAAAGTTCAAATCAGAGTTTACCTTATTATCTGGAAAAATGGAAAACGGAGGAACTAGCCCCGGAGGGTCTCACACGCTTCTTCTCATTTGAGAGGGCGCACAAAGTGCCAGCGAGGGCCCGCCCCCGGGGCGCCTCTGAGACCGATGGTGGCCAGGCTATTGCACTACAAGGACCGTGATCATATACTAGCTCAGGCTCAAAACTGTAGAACTGAGAGTGGGGAACACACTAGTCCGCATTTTCCCCGACTTCTCCAGTGAGGTCCTGCGACAAAGGGCATCCTACCTGGAGATTAAAAGGCAACTACGAACATTGAATATACAGTACTCAATGCTCTTCCCATCCACACTTCAGGTGGCGGATGGTGATGGAACTAGATTTTTCCAGATGCCCCAAGAGGCCAGGGACTGGCTTGATGAGCGGGATGGCCCCACATGGGATGGGCCCCACGGGGACCCTGGCCTGGAAGCGGGCAGCCCCGGACAGGGGGGCCGCGACGGGGGAGAGCGGCACCCTCATTGAAGGAGATCAGAGCGGAGCGACAGCGTGCCACAATGGCTGTCGCGAATCTGAGCAGAGGAGATGCTAGCCCACGGTCCGCAGGTTCACGGAAAGACAATCGAGGCTCGGACACAGATGCTGAGTCGGAAAGCTCGGCGGTCTTGAGTGTCGAGATGCCCGTTGTGACACCAGGCACTTCTGAAAATATTATATGAACCAAACCCAGGGCTCAGACCATAGAACACAGACGGGGGCTCCTGACAGGTAGAACCCTCGTGCCCTGATATAACATCGACTGGTAAGGTCAACAGTATATGGCTGGGGGCCGCTCTGGACCCGGCGGCCTCACCGGGTCGGAGCCTTTTTCTTTTTTCAACCACCCCAAAAGCATCAACTTTTGGTTTCGACTAAGTTTGGATGGGAGGCTGTTCCGACTCCGGTCCTGGCGAAGGGGAGTTGGGGAAGTTTTTTTTTGTTTAGAGTTCTGGGAACCCGCTCTGCGCCCCATCATGGGAGGAAACATAGCCCCGGCTGCCGCTGCCCTACTGTTGCTGCACGCCTGGACGAAGTGCAGGAACAGGACACTATTGCAATACTCAAAAGGGTGATCCTCAAGAATACAGGGTGATTTCCTGGAACATAAGGGGCATGCAGACTATGACCAAACACTACAAAGTACACTCGTACCTATGCAGGAGAGGCGCTCACATAGTAATGTTACAGGCAACTCACCTGACGGCGGCGGAGGGAGCTGCGCTGCAGAAGTGGTGGAGGGGCCAAGTCTTTCATAGAGCCTACTCTGCCTACGCCAGAGGCACCCTCATTTGGACAAGGGCGGGAATACCATTTCAGATGTCCAATACCCTAATTGACCCTAATGGGAGATATGTCGTAGTTACTGGTAGGTTGGGAGGGCGCGATATCACCTTGATAAATGTATATGCACCTAACGTTGAACAGGGCACATTTTTAGGTCAGTTATCAAATACTCTGGCCCCTCACTTGCTTGGTTCAGTGCTGATAGGGGGGGATTTTAATTGCGTAGCCATCCCGGACCTTGACAGGTCTCACCCACCACTGAGGGACTCATCAATGAACACCTTAGCAAAAAAAAATCTCAAATGGCAAGCAGGCTGCAGTTATTAGATTCCTGGAGGACCCTCCACCCGCGGGCTCAGGAGTATTCCTATTACTCCGCAGTGCATGACTTGCATGTGAGACTCAACACTTTCCTATGCACACCAGAAATACACGCTCAGATACATGACATAGAGTACCTGGGGAAGACCCTCTCAGATCATAATCCCATACAGATGCACATACCATGGATAAGGGCCACGTCCAGCATCCCTACTTGGCGTCTTAAGCCTGACTCCCTTGAGGATTCTGCATATCGTGACCAAATAAGGGGGCATAGCACACAGTACTTTGAGAATAATGACCCAACAGCGCCTTCCCCTCATACGCTATGGGAAGTATTCAAGGTTGTGATACGCGGGTGGTGCATCGCCGCATCTATGGGGGTCAGGAAAACCTTGCTAAGAGAGGTAGAGAGGGCTGTGGGTGATCTCCACAGACTGGAGAGAAGGGTCCCCGGGGATTCTGGCTTGTGGGGGGAGCTCCAGGTGACTAGAGAGGAGGTGGCTGAGAACACAGAGAAGCTTCGCTGCTTCGATTACAAATGTTACATGGCCAGGGCGCATGCGGAAAAAGACAAAGTGGGAGGCCAGTCCCGCTCGGCGAGGTTCCCCCATCACAGAAATTTATACCCATTTGGGAGTCAGGCTCCACCATCAGGTTGATATTAACCGCCACTTCCTCGAATACTACACCTCTCTGTATGGCAGCACTCTACGAGGAGAAGGGGAGGAGCTGAGGGCCTTCTGGGATGCTCTTTCATGCCCGTGCATTAGCGATGAGAAGAGGGAGGTGCTGGGGGACGAAATAATGACTTTAGAAGTTAGAGAAGCCATTAGAGGGCTAGCCCGAGGGAAAACACCTGGGACAGATGGTCCGCCGATTGAGTTTTATGCCACATATGAGCTAGAATTGGCCCCCAGGCTGGCGCAGTTGTACAATGCAGCGAGCGCAGCTAAACATCTTCCACAGTCCACCGGTGAGGCCCTGATTGTCCCTCTCCTCAAACCCGATAAGTTCCCAAGTGATAGTAGGGCATATAGACCCCTCTCCATGTTAAATTCCGATTACAAGATATTGAGCAAAATATTAGCTATTACTCCCGCACATGTCTCGAATAGTACACCCGACCAGGCGGTTTTTATATCTTCCAGGAATACAGCCCAGAATATTCGGAGAGTAATACACATCATGGATACTATCGCCCCTTTATTGGCAGAGTCTGCTGTATTGGTGTGGATATAGAAAAGGCATTCAACAGCCTAGAATGGGATTACCTATATGCAGTTTTGCTCCATATGGGGCTGGCCGAGGGTTTTGTCCATTGCACAAGGCTTCTACACCCAAATCCGAAGGTAAGAGTTAGAATGGGGGCCATTAAATCAGAGCAGTACCCGGTGGAGAGGGGCACCAGGCAGGGCTGTCCCCTTTTGCCACTTTTATTTGCACTGGCGATGGAGCCCCTGGTGGCTCAGGCTCAGACCGCCGCCTGGTATCAGGGGCTGCAGCAGGGCACCAGGCGACACACCATTGCACTATATGCAGATGACCTGCTGCTGTTCCTGCAGAACACTGATCGGGAGTTGGAGGGGGCCCAGTCTTTGCTAGTTTTATTTGGCTGACTGACAGGCTTGAAGGTCAATTGGCAGAAATCTTTCCTGTTTCCCTTGTCTGTGCGTGGCGACCCACCGGAGGAGTTGGGGAATGTACCATGGGAACTCCGGTGCATGCCATATTTGAGAGTTAAAACATATAATTCCAGATCTGACCTATTAGATGGCAACATCGGAAGCGCGATAAGGGCTCTGAGAACCAGTATGGGTCTCAGGGGTACGCTCTCAGTTGCAGGGAGAATAGCGGTCATTAAGATGGTGGCACTCCCAAGCCTGCTGTATTACTTTGTGACCTTACCAGTCTGGATCCCTGCAGCAGTGTTTAGGGAGTTGGATTCAATGCTCATGGCATTTATCTGGGGAAAAAAAGAGAGATGTAGAGTAGCACTTGCCAAGCTTAAGCGACCCCGAACGGTGGGAGGTCTTGTGGTTTCTGATTTCGAGTCCTATTATTTGGCTGCTCAGCTGCAGTGGTTGACCCGCTGGGTGACAGAGAGGAGGGCCAAAGAGGGGGTTGAGGATACCTTGGCTCCTCCGGAGTCATTGCTGGCGGGAGTGTTCCTGGGCCACCCTGCCCTAGAACCCACGCTCTCTCCCGAGGCTGGGGTGCTTGGCCGATGTTGGAGGCATTGTCTCCGGCATTCCGGATTGGTTGTGCCAAATGCACCAGATATCCCGCTGACCTGGCTTCGTTGGTTGCCCCGGGCCAGGTATTGGAGGAGGCTGTTGATGTGGGAGGAGGCAGGAGCCCTGGAGATGGGGGATCTTTACCAGAAGGGCATTCTCTTGCCATTTGAAGACATTCGGCAAGCTCATGACCTATCGCAGGGCCAGTTCTTATTACACCGGATGATCACACACACAGTTCGGGCCTACTGGCTGACGGGAGCGGGAGAGCCCGCTCCCCATCACCCGAGCACCTATATATCAACATCGAACTGCACTCGCGGTTACAGAATTATACAGGGTGATCAATGCCGAGACACAGGGGCCCCTGGAGGGACTGAGGTGTAAATGGGAGGTAAATCTGGAGACCCAGATTTCGGAAGGTGACTGGGACCAAATACTAGAAAAGATGCAGAAGATCTCCAGGAATGCAAGGTTTCAGCTCATTCAATTTTATATCTTACATAGAGCATACCTCACCCCACTGAGACTGCTGGATCATTTCCGGATCCCAGATGCGAAATGCCCCCGCTGTGGGACAGAGGCAGTAGAATTCTTCCATATGCTATGGTCTTGCCCCCTGTTGAAGGCATACTGGAGCACAGTGATAAGTGAAGTGGCGGATATTATAGACCGCGAAGTCCCTGGCACTGCTGCGCATTGTTTACTACATTGGTTCCCCCACACCCTCAAAAACTGGGCAACTAGAAGATTTCAAGATCTTGCATTCAGACTTGCCAAAAGAGAACTGACAAAGAACTGGAAGAGTACAACAGGCCCTTACCTTCCCAATTGGAGAAGAGAGCTTAGGAAATGGTCAGAGAGTGAGGGAACAGTCCTGCACACAGAGCTTAAGAGAGGTAGAGGTTCTCCGGAACTTAAGGAGGCCTGGGATCAGTTTCTTGTTAGGCTACAGGAAGAGGTGGGTACCCCTCCACAGGGGAAGCAGAGTCAGTTCCACACCCACTTATTGACAGGACACAACACATCACAGCACACTGGATGGCTAATGTTCGAAATAAGGAGCATAACTGACCATCCCATCCTGAGGGCTCAGCGAGGCATTAAGGGCAGCTCAGGGGAAAGGATGATGGCGGGGGCTAGTAGGACACCGGGGGGAGTTCAGAGTTTAGCAGTTGAAGGGTTGTGTAATAAAACACTTGACAGTACCTTTACGATACTAGTTAGCTCCCTTAGTCACGAGTACTTGACAGCTAGAGTAGACGATGGGAATGTGGCACCGGGTGGGGCTGGCCTGCTCACTAGCAGTATGATGTGACTGTGATTCACATGAAACCAGATGATAATCTATTATATGGTACTCATACTAGCGTGTGTTGTCACAAATGTCACTACTTTAACATTTCATGTATCAATCTGATTGTAATAAGAAACTAATAAAATCTGTTTAAAAAATGAAGATTTAGGTAAATCTGAGAAACAGCATCAATTAGTTAATGATTTAAGGAATCAAAAACATACACTGCTATAGGTTTATTGACTAAATCCATGTAACAATAGTTACAAATAAAAAATAAATGAAAAATAAATCCAATTACAGCTTTCATTGACTTGAAACTGATACATTAAAACAAGACTTAACAGTTCAAAAGACTGTAGGTAACATTTCCCATTTGTTTCCAACATAGTGACAGTCTTACCACACATAATTGTTATTCACTGAATTAAAATCCTAAATACTGACTTGTTGAATGCTTAGTAGCTGTTGTGCAACAGTTCATATGAGGTATGTCTAAAATACTGTTTAGCTTCTATTAACCAATGACATCCTAGATGCTTTGTTAAGTCTATTTTCGTAAGGCAAGAGAAGTGGAATAATTTTAACCCTGTCCTCCCACTCTGAGATCTAGCTTAAAAAGTGTTCAGATGAGCTAGCTCTTTAACCTGTGGTCAATCACTAGTCATTAATAACTGTACCATTTAACCTGGTTGGCTTTAGCTTAGTTAATTCTCTATTTGTAAGTAGCCTTTAAATATCTTGAACACCATCATTTTAACTTTTGAGAGCTTTAGCTAGGGATGATTCAGATAATTGTAATTCATGAACACCATAATTTAGCAAGGATGGGCTGTAAATTCTATATCATCAGATGTCGAATTAGACAAAGGTTATGAGGAATTTTCTGATGTAGGGTAATCATGTAAGTGTTAACCTAGTAGGGGGCTTGTGTCATCCAATTCTATTCAATTATAAGATGAAGAACCAAGTATTCTATATTGTAATTATTGTTCTATGTGAAGCCTCACCTGAGCTGCAGGGACAAAAGTTCAAAGAAAAGAAAGAGTTTTAAATAACATGCATTATTGAATATTGTTAATCATCAACATCAGGGCATTTTGCTCCAAGGAATTCTACGTGACATAATTCATAGAAAGAGGTAAACTGCACTTGCCTTTGGTGCCACTTTTAACCAAAATTACAAATAACTGTTCTTTGTTGATACCTACTTGTCTATGACTTTATCTTGTGCATGCTCACACCCTCAAAGCTGCCCCATTAACCAACTTTGCAAAGAAAGACCTTTCAATGGTCCCATATAAAATATGGTCACCTAGTGCCCTTCCCTGCATTAAACACCCCTACCACTAATCGCTCAGGCATTCCCACTTTCCTTACTTTGAAATGCCTACAAAAATATATGATACCTGTTCTGCTTGACCCACCTTCCTCCATTCTATTGACATCCTTGCCTTTAAATTATATTTATAATCTGTTTGGTGCCACTGGCCCCACCACACTTAGGGGCATATTTATACTCTGTTTGCGCCGGAATTGCGTCGTTTTTTTTTACGCAATTCCGACGCAAAACGAACTCCATATTTATACTTTGGCGTTAGACGCGTCTAGCGCCAAAGTCCATGGAGTTTGCGTCATTTTTTAGCGTGGACACCTACTTTGCGTTAATGATATGCAAGGTAGGCGTTCCCGTCTAAAAAATTGACTCCGAGGCATGTGCGCCGTATTTACACTACCGGGCAAAATTCACGCCCGGGAGTGGGCGGGTCAAAAAAAATGACGTACGGCCGCTTTTGCGCCGTTTTTTAGCGCCTGGAAAAGGCAGGCATTAAGGGACCTGTGGGCTCGGAAGGAGCCCAGAGGTGCCCTCCCATGCCCCCAGGGACACCCCCTGTCACCCTTGCCCACCCCAGGAGGACACCCAAGGCTGGAGGGACCCATCCCAGGGACATTAAGGTAAGTTCAGGTAAGTATTTTTAAAAATTTTGTTTGTGGCATAGGGGGGCCTGATTTGTGCCCCCCTACATGCCACTATGCCCAATGACAGAAGTCCCCTGGGCATGGCCATTGGGCAAGGGGGCATGACTCCTGTCTTTGCTAAGACAGGAGTCATTTCTATGGGGTTTGGGAGTCAAAATAAATGGCGCAAATCGGGTTGAGGCGAAAAATTTGCCTCAGCCTGACTTGCCCCATTTTTTTACGCCAAAGCTCCATATCCCCCTACGCCGGCGCTGCCTGGTGTATGTTGTTTTTTTCCACGCACACCAGGCAGCGCCGGCGGCTAATGCCGGCTAACGTCATTGATTAAATACGGCGCCCGCATGGCGCTTCAGAATGGCGTTAGCCGGCGCGAATTTTTTTGACGCAAAACTGCGTTAGCGCAGTTTTGCGTCAAAAAGTATAAATATGTCCCTTAGATTTTTCCTCCCTTAGACTTCCTATGTAAAAGGAAAATAGACAATTAACTTCTACCACAACATTCCCTCTACCTTGCCTATGGTGTATGCTTTCAAGCATGAGAACGTATGTATGGTGGACTTAGCCACATCTCATTAAGTCACAATCTGTCATTTCACTGATTTCATTGAATCTTTGGAGCCCAAACAGTTTGACAGATGAGCATTCTGCCTTATACCTCTTACCTCAGGCCGCCGCAGACAGGGAAATATCATGAGATGACAATGGGCATCTACCATTCTGTTTTATTCTGATTTATTACTTTTAGTCTTTTGGAGGATAAGCGCAGAGAACATTAGAATAGACAGTCTTTCCAGTGCCGACTTTACAATTAACATAGGTATTAGTTTTTTTAAGGGTTTCAAATGTAAACAAGACTCAGCAACAAAAATTATGTAATCATTATTTCATTGGAGCATACAGCATCAAAGTATGCATTTGTTTTTTAATGTATACAAAAATATCCTGCATGCTCTAAACTAGGTTGGGTTGTTGAAGCACATGCAAAGATTCATAAATAATACACTGAAGTATTTTGTGTCACTTCTGTGCCATTCTGCTGGGTAAATATAGTTTTATTTGTGAAGCTCTGTGAAAGAGACAAAGCAAATTAATTGGTTCAATGTAAGCTTTTCAGTAAAGTAGCTTTGAAATATATTGAAGCAGTAAATGTATTCATAATAACTACTATCATTAGCTGCCACCACATTAGTCTGCAAACTAATGATATCCAGACTACAGTGAGTGCAATAATTATGAAATCTGTAAAAGGACACATTGTGATGGTTAGATCTTTAGTGTAGGCAGAACGAGTCCTTTGCCATTTCTGGCCTCCTTTGAACCGACCACTACACCTCATTTTTGGTGAGGATGAGGAGCATGAGCTACCACGATGATCCCATGCTGCAACCGCTAATGGCTACATAACTGCAAGTGCTTTTGCGTACAAAAACATTTGGCAGTGTTTTTGTCAGATTATCTGTCAAAGTTGATGGGGTTCAAATATGTATCCTTGAGTACTACTGTCACATATATTTGTTTAAGGACTGTTATTTTTGGAAAATCTTGATGCTCTTCACTTATGTCAGTAGTGATCAATGCACAGTCTACATTTGTGTTTCACTAACATCAGTGTTTTTTCACACACCTAGGTCAAACTCTTGGAAAGTCTTGATGCTCTTCACTTATATCAGTGGAGATCAATGCACAGTCTACATTTGTGTTTCACTAACATCAGTGTTTTTTCATACACCTTGGTCAAACTCTTGCGGGCGTTGTATGCACAGCGGTCATGTTGGAAGGATTGACCTGCGTTTTTCTAGCATCAGTGGTCAAATATCTACACATGTCAAATTTTGAGCATTCTGCACATACCTTAGCAATTTTGGAAGTATTGGTTCATGTTCGGACTACTCATTCCTTAGGTTTTTATTACATAAGTGCTTTCCGATGCACACCACAGTTGTAAAAGGCATATAACTGGGGCATCCTAATTTAAGGTAACAGCATCTGTGCATTAGTCTGAACACAACCTGAAGGAATGTGTATCTAGCAGGCAACTCACCAGTGATATACACATACACATATATATATATATATACTGGAAGATGCAGGATCACAAGAAAACAACAGCCAGCCAGGGCAAAAATATGGATCCCAAAGGATACAAAGAGCCACAAGAAAATGTAATATCCAAGAAAGAAGTGACTCAAACAGATGATCTCATTAAAGAACAAAAATATATTTCTACTACAACGTTTCAGCTTCCGCCTTCCTCAGGTAGTACAAGATGGTTTGCTCAGTGGCTGCACAGCTGACACTGGTGGATTTTCAAAAAGCATCATGAGTGAAGATTCCAATTGGAATGTGGAATCAATGCAGTCCTGAGAACTCTTCAGATATGCAGAAATCAAGTGGTATTGTCAGTGATGTTCAGTCCATCTGGATGCAGAGATTTTAAACGGTACATCCAGAAATTTTCTCTGATGTCCAGTAGTTCTTCCTTTAAAACATGCTCCACAGGGAAAATCTTCAAATCTGATAGTAAATGGTCCACAAGGTTAAAATGGTTGGCTACAGGCTGGTCAAGTTTCTTGTTAATTATTGCCGATTTGTGGTTCCTGAATCGTGTAAGGAGGTCATTCACAGTTTGACCTACATATTGTTTTTTACAGCTTTGACGTTGGCACTGAATCACATAAATAATGCATCTAGAGCGACATGTAAGATGCTGTCTTATTCCATAGGTCCTTTTTGTAACAGAGCTAGTTACTGATGATGTTTGTAAAAGGTATTCACATGTGATGCACCTTTTGGAATCACAACAATGAACTCCTGCATTTGTTACAGCTTGCTTAAGTTCAGCTCTCACAATAAGTGATCGTAAATTGGGAGCTCTGCGGTAAGCAATGACTGGCGGTTTTGGAAAAAGCTTTAGCAATTTTTCACAAGTAGATAGTAAGGGAAAAGTTGTTTGTATTATATTTCTGTAGTTGGGAGCTGATGGATGATAGTCAACCACAAAAGGGATTCTGTCACTTTTGCTTCTTCTGTTGTTATTCCAAATAAGTGCTTCCCTGGGTAACTGCAAAGACTTGTCAATCCAAAAGGTGCATCACATGTGAATACCTTTTACAAACATCATCAGTAACTAGCTCTGTTACAAAAAGGACCTATGGAATAAGACAGCATCTTACATGTCGCTCTAGATGCATTATTTATGTGATTCAGTGCCAACGTCAAAGCTGTAGAAAACAATATGTAGGTCAAACTGTGAATGACCTCCGTACACGATTCAGGAACCACAAATCGGCAATAATTAACAAGAAACTTGACCAGCCTGTAGCCAACCATTTTAACCTTGTGGACCATTTACTATCAGATTTTAAGATTTTCCCTGTGGAGCATGTTTTAAAGGAAGAACTACTGGACATCAGAGAAAATTTCTGGATGTACCGTTTAAAATCTCTGCATCCAGATGGACTGAACATCACTGACAATACCACTTGATTTCTGCATATCTGAAGAGTTCTCAGGACTGCATTGATTCCACATTCCAATTGGAATCTTCACTCATGATGCTTTTTGAAAATCCACCAGTGTCAGCTGTGCAGTCACTGAGCAAACCATCTTGTACTACCTGAGGAAGGCGGAAGCTGAAACGTTGTAGTAGAAATATATTTTTGTTCTTTAATGAGATCATCTGTTTGAGTAACTTCTTTCTTGGATATATATATATATATATATATATATACTTGGATTTTCAAAACACTTGTAAATTTAGCCAAATATTCTTGGATTGTTACAGTGCTATACATTAAAAGACATTGTGTACATGCAGTCACTGTCAATAGTGATACACATACTAATAAATTCAGCATAATGTTTTTACAAAGTAACAGTGATACACACATTTTAGAATTTTAAGCATCTTATACAGTGATACACACAGTTTTCTCATGATGTGGTGATCAATTGTTATGTCCAACAGTGATGCATTGCCCAATCCCGGTGAGGACTATCATGACTGTGATGAAGCATACATTGCCCTTTTGCAAGACCTCAAGGGGGAATGGGGTTTTGGGAAGAGAAAAAGAGAAAATACTAACTTATGCTTTGTGGACTGCAGAATCAGAGTGCAGGACCCTGGACTGCATTTTGTGTAGGGCATCAGGACTTCTGATTTCTCAAAATACTGGGTTCTTGGATTTTAGGATTCAGGGCTGAAAAATAATTACTTCATTAATACATTGAACTTGCATAAACTATTTACATTGCATAATGTCAGTTATTGTTGAGACATTGTGCGTATGTATCTATAAGGTTTAACAAATCTCTTCCTCGTTTTACAATATTTTCAGAGTCTCTGAAGCAATGTTCAAACTCAAACACAATCAACTTGGCTAAAGGGCTTCTTTATGTTCGGCGTAATTTCTTGCCAATAATAGTTTTGATAAACCTGCTCTATCTCGAATCTCCTAATTCTGGGAGGAGCTCTTGTTGCAGGATGTACGTCTTTCCTTAATGTCTGTTTAGTGGTATGTTGGATTACCACTCAAATTATATTTCAGAAGAAACAGGAAATACGGGGTTGTCTGCAGAAGATGGAAAAGGAGAGCTGGGGCTCCGTAGGAAGCCGGCCGGAGGGAGAGGATTGCTGGAACTCGACTGCAGGCTGTCCGAAGGACAAGAAATGCTGGAACTCGACTGGAAGCTGGTTGGAGAACGAGGAACACTGGAAGCAGGCTGGAGAACAAGGAACTTGACTTACACAGGAACTCGGCTGAAGGCAGGCTGGAGGAGAAGGAACTTGACTTGACTGGAAACAGGTGAGCAGAGCAATAGGTACGAAGTCAAGCAAGTTAGACTCACAAGCATCCTTAAATAAGCAAATGTGTACATATGCCTTTTGGCAGTTGATTGTTTGTTAAGGAAATGAGCGATTATCGTCCTGATTGGTGCACATGTTCAATGCGGATCGCATTGTGAAGAGCACATGTTTTGGCAGTTACAGTTGGAGCATGTGGAATGGTTGCTTGTTAAGGAAATGGATAATTATCCTCCTGATTGGGGCACATGTTCATTACTGATCACATTGTGAAGAGCACATGTTTTAACAGTTAGAGTTGGAGCAGGTGGAATACAATGTTCATAATCAACAAGCATTGGTTATAATAAATGAGATGTTTAACAAGCATTGATTATTGCAAATTTGATAGCCAATGATGTAATGATATACCCAAATAAGTCTGAATGTTGCAAGCAACAGCACCTTACTGTAATCAAGCTCTTGAATGTGCTAGTATACCCACAACAATATGAGGGGGATGAAGGGTTGGATGAACATTGATTGACTGCCACATTGTATTTAGAAGAGTTGTGTGCAGTGTCTGAGGAGGAGTGGAAAGCAAAAATGAGTTGAGATAAGGTGACAAAACTGGTTATGTCATATGTGAGCCCAGGTTGGCCCACAGAGAAGTCCCTAGAGAATCGATGTCAGCCTTATTGTAAAATTCATGATAAGCTCACTATAATAAGGAGTGACAAATTAGTACCATTGGAGGGTGTCAGGCGTAGGTTGACTGTGATGGCCCATGAAGGACATTTGGGAATTAGACTGACATTGTGGTGGCCATCCATGGACAGAGAGGTCAATCTGGGTGTGGGGGAGTGTGTCTTGTGTGCTGATGCTTAAAAAAATATAATAGTGAGAAAGACTCCTTTGCAGCCAATTGTGTGCCCTTCTAGAGCTTGGGAGAAGGTTGACATAGATTTATTTGGCCCGTTCTATTGTTTGCCTTATCAATTACGCTATGCATTGATGGTTGACCTCTACTCAAAATGGCCAGAAGTAATGTTTGTGAACCAACACAATGATAAGACTGTTATAGAATTACTGAAAGATTTTTTCTCACGAAAATTTTTCCCAAGTTCCTGATATCAGGCAATAGAGTCCAATTTCTGAATGCAGAGGGGGATGATTTTCTTGAAACGGGTGATGTTAAGCATCTAAGAACCTCCCACTATCATCTCTAAACCAACAGGCAGGTGGAGCCATGAATAAAGTGTTCTCACAGTGTGTCCAATGGGCTACTGCTAACAAGTGTGTTGTGAATGTGGTTTCTGCCATGCTATTGTTTTATCGTATGAGTACACATTTTATTACTCAGGTCTCCGTGCTTGAGCTATTGATGGGAAGGAAGCCAGCCAAAAAGGTCTGTCACAAGAGGATGAACAGATGAGTCAAATTTAATGTTTGGCTGGATGAACATGATAAAGGGGGCAGGAGAAATGTTGCTGAGGCTAAACTTAAACTAAAGAAAGCCTTTGATGAATGCAACCGTGTGAGCAAGGTGGAAGTAGAGATTGGAGATTTAGTTTACATTTACATAGGAGGTCCATGTAAACAAGGGTGGTAACAAGTTTAGTGATCAGGTTGTTGTGGCTATAGTGTGTGGAAACTCAATCACATCTAAACACAAGAGGGACTGGGAGATTAATGGTCCAGTGTACTGTCTCCCTATACATGAACCTATAATCAAAGTAAGTACACTGTTCCAGGATGAGTTGTCACAGGGGACAAAAAATAGACTGCAATCAAGAATTTGTAGGAGTGACCTCAAGCATCACATTAGGATGCTAGGCATCATCATCGGGCTGACTCCTCGCCAGACTGGCACTGCAATATCTGACGGGCCAACATCCGTAAGATGGAGGCTCTTCAACCCGGAAGATGTTTAATAAATCAAGAAAAATCTGCAGCACATGCTGGCAGAGGAGAGACAGGAGAGTGAGAGATATAAAATTGGCTCTGAACACCTCATACTTAGTTGTAATACTTTCAATAAGGGTCATGTCAAGATTAAAAACACAAATGGGAGTATTCAGGAAAATAATGCTACCAATACTCCTTCAAAACTAGAGAGGAGAAAAAATTGTTTCAACTTCTTGATTGCAGTCTATTTTTCGTCCCCTGTGACAACTCATCCTGGAACAGTGTACTTACTTTGATTATGGAAACTCAATCACAGTCAATGGCTCCAACTGATGGAATCTAGGGTTGTCAAGTGTGGTAGTAGGGTTGACCAATAGGGATATTTAGGTTCCGAAGAGAGGTGTGCTAAATCAGTAGTATCAGATGAAGTACCAGATTCCTTGAGCAGTTCCATTCCCAACACTAGTGCCTGTCATACTGTCTGTAGGAGCACCAGCTCCAGGTGTCTTTCTCTTAGGTTCAGAAAGTGACCTGTGGTTTAACATTATACATCATCTGGTGAGTCCGGAGAAGAATATTGTTCATTTGGTTTATTTGTCATTTTTATGTTGTTTTTGCATGATGTACTTTTTGTATTAATTTGATGGTGTTTTTTGTTGTTGTAAGGGTAAAAGGTAATGCAATATTCAATGTGTTAAAGAAATGCATCTTCATTGAGAAAAGGGAAAAGTAATGTAATGGTTAGTTTTTAAGTGTAGGCAGAATGTTGGCTTTAGAATCTTTGGCTGTCATATTCAAAGCCATTGCATTTTTTTGTCAGTTGCTGGGAGCTGCAGGCACTGCAAGGACATGTTTGTGGTAGCTTCTTGAGACTAAATAAATGTTCCTTATTTACAAGTCTACCTCCATTATTTGACTCCTTTATAATGACCACTACTCATATTTTGTCACAATTCATTGTAATTGCAGCAATAGACATTCACTATTTTTTGTTCAAAGCTATTGATGGTCCATATTCATTAAGGTGGTTGTGTGTCATTGAAATCGTAACTTCAATATAGTTCCCAACCTTAAATTGAAAGAGGCAGTCTCCTGCTGTTTTAAAAGTGTGTTGAATTTGAAGACAATATGTATATTTACCCCAAAGTGTTCCCTTAAACATAAGCTTGTATGTTCTTTGTTTTTTAGCCTGAAACTTTGGTGGAGGAAGTGATTGTTGTAGGTTAGGAAATAGCAGCAGCACATACTAAGAAGGATGGTAAACAAAAGCATATGAGTTACTTGAAGGTGCAAAGGTATGAGTGAGCTTAATCCCCACTGAACTCTTCATGCGCCCTAGCCATTGTAGTTTGTCCAAAGATCTCTTACCTGGTGCCATATATAAGGTTGCAAAAAGCATGTTACCAGATCATACGTATATTCCCTCAAAAGGGGACTCACGCCATTATATTTGGAAGAAATCACCTTCATCCTCCCACTTCACAGATTTTTATTTAACAAATGGAAATAGTATAGAGCATGAACATATAGTATTTTTATTATAATCAGAAGAAAAAACATCAGCTCAGTTATTACTTCTTTGAGGAGGGATGGAATGAATGTATACAAACGAGAGATAACTTTTTAAGATTGATATGGAGAATATATCAAACCCTATTTTTTTCATTTCAAAACAGGGTACTAATAAAATGTGTGCTGTAAAGATTTAACACTTCAAAGATATGTCACTACAACCACTATTATTGTTTAATTTCAAACAACATGAAATAATACATATAGTAGTAAAAATGATAAGGTGTATTTACTGTAAAGCACAGTGGAGGTACACAATCATTTTCTAAGTCATGGAAACGGCCTCACCTTATGGAACAGTGTGCAAAACATTGGACAGTACTAATCATCCCTGAATATTTAAAAAAGTATTTCTTATTCATAAAGCAGTCAGAAAAGTTGTGCAAATACTGTGGCCCTCTCCCTACCTTATTCAGTGCTACATAGGTAATAACTATGAAGGTCATACTGACCAAATGATCTGACAGGTAGTTTGTGCACAGTGAAGACAGATGGAGTGCTAGACCTATAGTGAGTTACACATATGAGCACAATAAAACACTCCACTATACATAGAGTTTTGAATTAAGAAGAATTTTTCATCTTACCTCTACTTCTTTTCAATAAAACTCTAGCAAAAGGGTCACCTCCAGCAATCCGCTTCAGAAGGAGGTGAATGTGGTCTGTAGTATAGTGTGCCTTAAATGCAGTACTACCTCTATCTCAAGAGGATATATCTTGTTGTAGATTGTAAATGAATTGAACAACTAAATAAATTAACTCAAACAATTGAAAATGCATGTACTGAAGAAACAAATAAGCAGAAAAACAGTTTGGCCAAATTCAATAAAAAAGTCACAAGAACAGATACAAAAAAAGAATAATAGTTTACTGAAAATGAATAAAATTTTAAAAGAAAAATGTGGAACACTTAGTGAGGCCGTGTTAGGAAAAAAGAGAAAAAGAGTAAAAAGTGGCATTGAATCAAAGGCATAGGGTTGAAAGGAGGAATGAGGGGCAGAAGCACAACTCACAAAATAAAGTAGAAAAAGGAGGGACATGAAAAAAAGGAAATACATTGATTTTAAAACTATGTGCAAGAGAATGTCTTGCCCAAAAAATGATGGAGAGTGAGGGAGAAGGAAAGATGGGGAAGGAGCACAGAAGAAGATAAAAGCAGTTTAAGAAGTGAAAGGGACATTAGAGTAAATGCTTGGAACATCAAATGGTCCATTTGAAAGATTAACAACAATGAAATAGTTTAAAAACATTTAAAAGGCAATTTAAAATGTTCTCTAAATTTGTTTCTATAGCAAGTTAAGTGCTATTTATCTTACACATTTTTATTAAACAATGAGTCAAAATGTTTTTAGAACTTGGATTCAATTACTTTGTGCAAATAAAATCACATAAAAGAAACACCCACAAGACTTGTCTATAAATTCAAGAAAAAGAAACAGTACAAGCCTTTACAGAATTTAGGGCCAGATGTAGGAAGCCTTTTGCATGTCGCAAATCTGCGAAAAACACAGTTTGCGGCATGCAAAAGGCCGAACGTGATGCTCATCCTCAAATTGCGAGTCAGTACCGACTCGTAATTTGAGGATGCGACTGGCAAATAGGAAGGGGTGTTCCCTTCCTATTTGCGACCGCATCGCCATGCTGAGTTGCTTTGTGACCGCGAATGCGGTCGCAAACCAACTCGCAGTTACCACCCACTTGAAGTGGGTGGTAACGCATTAGCAAACGGGGAGGGGTCCCCATGGGACCCCTTCCCCTTTGTGAATGTCTCTGAAAAAATGAAACCAAATAGTTTCATTATTTTTTTGAATTGCAACTCATTTTCCTTTAAGGAAAACGGGCTGCAATAAAAATAAAAAAAACTGCTTTATTAAAAAAAGCTGTCACAGACATGGAGGTTTGCTGTCTCCAGCAGGCCACCATCCCTGTGAGTGCAGGGACTCGCTATGGGGTCGCAATTTGCGACCCACCTCATTAATATTCATGAGGTGGGTCTTTGCGACCCCATAGCGAGTCGCAGAAGGTGTCTGAGACACCTTTCTGCATACAATTTTGCGAGTTGCAATTTGCGAGTCGTTATGACTCGCAATTTGCAAGTCACAAAATTCTTTTTTGCTACATCTGGCCCTTAATTTGGCTCAAAACAGACTTTGCCATTTCAGATTTTGTGACCATTCTTTTCAAATCCTATAGCCAATCATTGAGACTAGAACTGAGCAAACTGTACAAATAATGCTACCAGTTCAGCTTGGTCATTCTTTATCACCTTTGGCACGCTGGATGCCAGTAAACCAGTGTTTGGCACATTGTGCGGGTGTCTGGTATAAAGGAAAACAAGAACAAATATGCAGCCAGCATCCACAGTCCAGAGGTGTTTGACCAAACTCTAAAAAATGGGTTCCAGAAATATTGGTGCATTTTGATTGTGTTTACTAACATATTGTATTGTTTTGTTTTATTTCATTATTAAAAATATTATTGCATATAATGTTGATGTAAGTAATGTAATTTGTTTGTATAATTTTGGTATACTTTTCTCTTTTTTTCAGCAAAGGTTGTTTGGATGGTGTTTTACCAGTCCAAAGCTGTGATAGTGTGCTTGGAGTTGAAAAAGGCTTTTATCATTTTTCATATTGGTGTGGATGGACTTTATCACTTTTCTAGCTCAGCATGGTTGGCACTATGTTGTACTTATCATTACAAACACTGCCAGAAAAAGAGAAATTTGGGGTGAGCAGTTTTAGAGTGTAAGTGAAGTTGTAGAGCGCTCCAAATTAAAGAGCTGTCTCCAACTAAAATGCGGGAGCTACCCAGAGTTCCCTACACCTTCCTTTCCCTCTCTTTCTGTATATATATATATATATATATATATATATATATATATATATATATATATATATGTATATATTTCCGCCAGTAGGTAGTTATAGTTTGGAATATGTTTCCATAGTAAAAGCATTTTTTGACTTGCTTATATCTTTGGCGCAGTTTGATGAATCTTCACAAAAGTTTCCAAAAAAGTGTTCCCAAGGATCTTGTTATACAGGGGAAGTATTGTGGTGATTCGTAAAGAGGGGGCTGAGAAAATGAGGGGGGTTTTAAAAAAGTGTGTTTTCCATTTGAACATAACTACAGCCCAAACTGATGGACGGAATTACACCAAATTTGTCAGAAAGGTAGCTTTTGGTCTAGGGGGAAGTCTTCTTGTTGTTTAGTGTAAATCTGCTCAGTAGTTTTTGAGATATATATAATGAAAACTAAATGTAGATATCTGGAGGTGCAAAGGCTTCATGAATACTCCAGATCTCGTGCAGAGATCTGATTAGCTGTTTGAAGTGTTGGCAGCCATTTTGAGACTCTGCTTCAGTCGACTCTAAAAAAATAAACAAAATAACAAAAAGGGAAAAGGGGGTAGGGTACTGCTATGCCACCCCTCGGGCCTTGGGGAAAGGGTCCCCCAGGCAATGGCTTACAAGTATTTTTTATTGTAATCACTGCAAAAATTGCAGTGGACCAGAATTTTGCTGTGATTTAAAATAAAAGCAAGCACAGTCCCCCAAGCATGCTTTTATTCTTGCTCCTGGATAGGCCAGGCCCTGAGGGCACTGGGGGTGAAAAAAGGAGGGGACCATGGGGAGCCCCCTCATATGGCTTACATTAGAGGGGGCCACACCTCCCCGGTGCAATGATGTTAAAATATACGAGGGGCCATGTGGCCCCCTGCACCCCAGAGGCACCATCTCTCTGGGGCAAAATGTGTATTTGTAATAGGGGAGGCCTCCCCACTGACCCAGGGACCACCACTTCCCCGGGGCTGAATGTGAAATTTATGCAGGGGTCCCTTGCAGCCTTCATCAGCCACTGGAACCACCACATCCCCGGGCTGATAAAACATCATGAAGCAGACCCCTGGCCTGAGGCCAAATTAAAGGTTGGAGTGGGGCCCCCACCACTTACTCCAGATATTACAGCATTCATTACAACTTTTATAATGTCAATAAAAATATCAATGAAATGTGAGCAATCAAATTATTAAAGAAAGAACTGTGAATGGCAGAGATGTGAGTTATAATTACGTTAGGTAGCAAGTTACAGTTACTATAACCTTTGTTTTTTAAGTATATATATATATATATCTCAAAACAAATCCCTTCCAGGGTTAGAGTGACGCATAAAGTATGCAAAAAAAGAAGAGAGAACTCTGGGTAGTTCCCAAGTTAAGGCGGAGAGCAGCTCTAGTAAGGAGCACCCTGCAACATTTTGAAAGTGGACCCCAAGGTTATCTAACAGCTTATACAGCAGCTGATCATATTGTGCCTGCTTTCTCACTTTCTCCATGATCTCAAGGAGTGTTAGAAATTGGATTGTCATTTTTAGGGTCCAGGACACAAGCAAAAAGGGCTACACAGGACTCTTTTGAATTAGTTGGATTTAGCAATTCTTCAAATTAGAAGTTAAAAACATCTATCGTAAGCAATTGTGTAGGACAACAGTTAAAGTAGAGTTTGAAGCACTCATAATTGAGATTACCCACAAGGAAAGCCTGTAGTAACATGGCTTGATTGGGTGAAAATTGTGTTCTATCCTGAGCTCAGCAGTGGAGATTGATCTCCTTGTCAGATTCACTTTCATTTGAAGATTTTCTTGTACAGCATTCCATCAATTATATAGAAAGGCATGCATAACAACCAACACTTTCCGCTTTCCTTAAGGGTTTTAAATATTGCATTAGTAGAATTAGAAAGTATCCTGATCTGTTCACCAACACATTTGTTTTTTGCCTGCATGATGGCTTTTTTGTACAGCTTTTGGAAAGATTGCAGCTCCCCCTTGGTGTTGTTCTTTAGATCTTCTTTCCACCCCTGTTCCCATTTCCTAACATTATTCAAAAGGTATTTGAGTTCCTCTGGGAACCAAGGCTGAGATTTGATTGTATGATTATGCACCACCCTTTGCACTTATTCGAATCTTCAACTCTTGAGCTGGGAATGATATTACAGCACTCTTCCATCTGCCTGCCATCTGCAGGTCTTTTCTGTGGCACATTGTTGGAAGATATTTAGCAATATCGGAGGGGAATTTTGTTGCCAATTTTATTATAGATTGTTTTACTGTGAGTGATGGAAAAACTGAATTTGTTTGTAAAATTTGTACCAGAGTTTCTAACATATACCTTTGGTCTAGCTTTACACAAATCCAATATCTCAACATTGTCAACGTCACAGAAAAATGCTCAAGTGTCACTATATAATAACATTAGACAATTTAACATCACTTTATACACCCCAGAATGCCATGTATCCCTAATTAAGACATTAAAAGTGTCAACATCTCTGTAAATGCAACACAGATCTTTCAGTAACTCAGAACTACTCATGGTAAAGGGAATTCTTGCACCATAAACATTTAATTTGGCTTGCATGTATTAGTCTAAGAATAAAGACAATTTACATGTGACAATTATGCATGAGGTAGGTCATGGATATTTGGAATTTGAAGAAGGTCTTTACAGATTTTATCAGAGATATCCTAATCAAATTCTTGAAATCTCAAACTGTGGTATGATATTAGTAAAACTTATGTAAAGGAAAAAAAAACATGACATAATTACTAAACAACTAGATAATCTATGACAGCAATATTTCCTGGATAAAAATGAATATTTCATTGGCATCATTTATGTTATGAAAAATGATGATACTATTCTAAACTTTATGACACATAAGATTACTGAAAGTGATATTTGTGGAATGATGTTGGGGTTGAAGACGCCCTTCATCAGGTTTCAATTGCAAAAAAGACATTAGGGAAATACTCAACTGAGAGGACAGCAGAATGTTTTTAAACAAAACAAAGGGAATGCTATGGATGCAGCGAGAAAGCAAGGCATATTTTAGCAATGCGGTCTCGCCAGAGGGCATCCTCAGGCTCAATTGTGCAAGTGCAAAATAAGGCAGGACTGACATTTATGAGACCCGACTCCATTAGGGAAGCCTTCCGGGAATATTACATAGATTTATAAGCCGCGGCCAATACTGGTCAGGAACACATTGATAGAAATTGGCTGATGCCGATTCGGGATAGTTAGATTACATTGGAAGATCAAATAACACTGGGGCAGGAGGTGACAATGGAGGAATTGTCAGAGGCGCTTGAGGCACTTCCAAACGGGAAGGCTGTGGGGCCAGATGGCATTCCATTAGAGTTATATAAATATTTCAAGAATGTGCTCTTACCAGTCTTGTTGAAATTGGTGATTCATGTACAGCTGGGGGGCAATCCCCCTCCATCCTGGGGTTCTGCTAACAAAGTAGTATTTTTAAAGAAATGGAGGAACCCGGTTAGTTTAAGTTCATACCGCCCTATCACCCTTATTAATAGTGACGCAAAAATGTATTCCAAAATATTAGTGACTCGATTGTCTAGATACATTCGTAAGCTGGTTAGCTGCAACCAACATGGTTTTGTCCCCGGTAGGGACACAACTGTTCAAATAAGGAGGGTGATAGCATTGTTTGATGCTACGCATGTGGCAGCAGAGCCCATGGCTATGATTTTACTGGATGCTGAGAAAGCGTTCGACAGAGTTAACTGGGAGTATTTGTGGGATATATTAAAGACATATGGTTTAGGGGAAAGATTCATTACAGCTGTTAAAGCGTTATATAAGGAGCCGAGTGCTAGCATACAGATCGGGGAGAATATACCCATCCCTTAAGGATTAAACGGGGTACACAGCAAGGATGTCCATGCTTACCCTTATTATTTGCATTATATCTAGAACCCTTTTTGCGCTTTCTGTAAATGAGTGCTAACGTTCAGCCAGTTATTCGCTATGGGTGGGCAACAAAAATTCTGGCTTATGCAGATGATGTTGCAGTCATAACCGCGAACCCGGATCTTACCCTGAAAGAAATTGAGGGTGCGTCAGAAAAGTTCAGGGCAGTTTTGAGCTATCTCCTTAACAGAGACCAGACACAAATAGTTTTGAATGAATACTGTAGATCGACGGATACACGAAAAGTGTATTTAGGGATTGATATTCGACCCCAGGTGGAGGAGATCGTCCGGACTAATCTTTGGCCTATTATAGATAATGCAAGGTATAATTTTAGCAGATGGAACAACTTGCATATGACAATTATGGGGCGGTGTAATATGATAAAAATGATGTTCCTACCTAAAGTATTATATCTATTCCGTGCGATTGCATTAGAATTTGAGATATCTTGGTTTAGGAAATTGGATCAGCTGATAATGCGGTTCGTTTGGTCATATGGTAAGATACACAGAGCAAGCAAATATAAGACACTATCAAGGGAAAAGGGCAGATGGTCCCTCCCCAACTTTAAATTGTATCAGATGGCAGCCGCAATGTAGTATTTGCATTCGCTGTTTAAACATGGAGGGCTGGCAAACGATGGGGATAACGTCCCTAGTATATATGAGGTATTAATTGGCCCTGCTGCAAAAAGGGCGATGCTTAAGCTTTTGGAACCCAGCTATTTTAAGAAAGCTCGGTTTAAAGTCCTCCAGGCAGCTTTCAAAGTTTGGGGTCTGTGGCGAAAGAAATCCGGGTTGGGAAGGTACAATTATTATACCTTGATCAAGGACAATATGTTCCTTCCTGAGATTTTCCACGATAATATTATGGAAAGGTGGAATCAACAGGAAATACAAAGGTTAGGTGATTTTATTGAGGGCTCTACAATCACCACATTTGGAATGCTTCATGGGAAATTTGGACTAGCCCAAACTGGCTTTTTCAAATATTTGCAAGTAAGGGATTTCATCCTTCGGAAAACTGGTGGTGCAGCAGGGTTTGTTAAGAATTCTTTAGTAGAAATGATGATTTCGTCTGATAAGAGTACGATACGATCAATATATGCGGAATTGACTGATAACCTACCCGATGATTTGGCAAAGTATAGTCAAAAAAGGAGCGTTAAGCTGAATGTGGAAGAGGAGGCTTTCTATGAATCTCTTGAGTTAGGTCGGACCTCCTTGATTTCAGCATCTCTTCAGACGCAACATTAGAAAACAATATTTGATCTGTACATCACGCCTGGAAAATTAGCACAATGTGGTCGGGAACAAGGAATGTATTGCCCAAGATGTCAGTTATATGGAGTGGATATAATTCATTTGTTTGCCACCTGTACGAAATTAGTGAACTTTCGAGGGAAAGTGGAACAGTTTACCAAAGATGTTGCCAGATTAGAAATTGAGTTTTCACGGGGCGGTTATATTTGGGGTCTCGGAGCAAAGGGAGCCATTTGTTAGTAAATTTCTTTTTATGGCTATGTCAGTTTATCAATTGTGTATTTCTTCTGTATGGCTTGATCAAATGCCCCCTACATATCAAAATTGGTTAGATCTCCTTCTCGCAGTATATCAGCTGGAACAGGCCCTGTATGAGCGGAAAGGGAAAAAAGGGAGACAAAAAGGGCAAGAAATATGGGGGGTTTTGGGCAAATTGCTTGCAAAAAAGTAATGATTCCAAGATGGCATTCTATATGTGGCTAAATGTTCTTTAGATATATATATTGTGATTTCTGATAAATTATATATATGTTTTCTTGGGTACTATAAAAAAGAAAAGAAAAAGAAAAAAAAGAAAATGATATTTGTAGTAACAAACACATTGGTATGAATTGATATTGCTGATGTGCCAGAATATCAATTAAGAATGTAGGGTGTACAGAATAAAGAATAAATCAAACTGTACATGATAGATATTTTGACTGATGATGACGTATTCAACAAGTTCTAGAATAATGAAGTTTTTTCATCTCACAAATATTTAAATATATACAATTTACACATTCATGGAGTTCATAATTACAAAAGGCATGAATGTCCCAGGGGAGTTACATTTGGAGAGACGTCTCATCGATATCATGATGACCAGGAATTCAATTACCTTATAGAACATCAATGAATAATACCTAAAACAAATTGGAGACCTTGAAGTTGTACTGGGAGTCACAGGTTGGCACACTGGAGGAGAGAAAGTAGGAGGAGGCATTGATGAACACTAGAGTGACCTTGTAAGGACTGGATTCTGCCTGGTATGTCCCAAAGTTATTCACAGTTTATACTACACCAGGTCCAGATACATATATTTGGGTGGAAAAAAGGAAGACTCCTGCTTGAAAGGGTTTGGCTTTAGAGTACTTTCATATGTACACTGTTCACCTCCCACATAAAACAGAAAATACTGGACACAGTTTCTGAAGAAAATAAAACATTGATAGAATTGACCCTGCAGGTAAAGCAGGCTACATTACTACTACGGACATGGTGTAAAAAGACATAAGTAGATATCAAAAGGTATTTCTCAATCTAGGCTTTGTTTGTCAGAAGAGAAACACGTCTCCAACAGTCACATAATGGAAGTGGGCATGGATTGCTGCACTGTTGTTGAGCGGTGCTATACTCTGAAAAGGGTGCCCAAGAAAGTTTGAAAAATATATGAGGAGAATGAATAAATCCTTTTGGGCTGAGGTGGAAATATCGTACGGGTCCGAAGTAAGGTTAGGAATACATGCAGAAAGCTCCACTATGGATCAGTTAATGATAGACAAAGCAAGGGAAAACACTGCAACAAAAATATATTATTGGGAACTATCCTCCATCTAATGTTTAACCTGATAATGGCATATCAAATTGACTAAATATGGTTTGAAAAATACTCAAAAGGTGGGGATAAGGTTCCTACCGAAATGTACATGTTATAATATAATAAATTAATTGTTTTGTATAGCTATACCTTCTAGGAGAGACTACAAAAGAAATGTGAAGGGAAGTATATTTTCAGTCATTTTAAATTAGGTGATTTTACAAGATTATGGGTCTGATTTAGAGTTTGACGGAAGTATTAGTGCATCTCAAACATGAAGAATAGACTGTCCACCTTATTAAAAGTGCATATATTCCTAGGCACTTTTGTGGAAATGTAAATGTATAGATACAGTTAACTGCTAAGTTTGCTTTCTTTCTGTTGCTTTTTTTGCTCATGTCTTAATTTCTCTCATTTTCATTTACTTCGTTATCTTCTGTTTCAATGTCTGTCTTACTCCTACTGATACATTTTCAATATACATGCTTCAGGCCACCTAGCTATAGTACTAGCAGCCTGTGATAAAGAATGCCTCTTGGGTTTTTCTACAAATGGCTGAGGTACAAGAGGCCATATTTACCAAACATTCAAGCAATGCAGCGCAGCAAGCCCCCTTGCTACACTGCATGAAACAGAAAGGACAGCAATGTGCCATAGTTCACATTGTATATTGCCTTGTATGGTGCATTCTTGTCCTTTCCCAGCACTGGTGCACTTTTTGCTGCCTAGCTCCAACCAGGCACCCTTGTACCATGGTTGAAGGGTGCCTGCGTGAAAGTAGGATTGTATTTGTGCTGGAAGGGACACCTTTCTGCACAAAAAACAATCCTCAGAGGCTTTATACTCTTTATGTATGTGGGCTGCAAAATGCAGCACACCTAGAAAGGGGAAACTACAAGAAGAATTAAAGAAATGTCTACGTCTTATGCCTCCCCTGTATTTTGACACCTTCCCAGGTCTACCACTAATTGTAAATCTAGGAATGCGCCAAAATACATGGGTGGATGCACACCACCCATGTAACGCCTCCCTGGGGAAGAGTAGCTCAAGCAGTAGTTTGCATTTGTGTTTGCATTGCTTGATCAATTTCACTTAGGCTTTGCTGGTGCAAGGGTGACACAAAACCTTAATGAATCTGGACCTAGAACTCTACTCAAATTAATGAATACCCTACCATGTGATAAAGGTGGTTAAATGTTCACTTTTCATATGGAAGGTAGAAGGAAATAGGTAAATTCAAGTATGCTTCCTAGTTGTCCATCCCTACAGTGTTGTGTCACTTTTAATATGGTAGCAGATAAAATGATACAGAGTATCATAAAAGCATAAGCGTCATATCCCTTTTCCCCAATAAAACAAACACACATTTACAAAAAAAGCACAGGCTTATCTGCTCTTCATGTAGCAGCAGATAGAATGCAGATGCAGTATTAAAAATTGCTACAGCTCAAACACCATCAACATGGCCCTTTCTCAATAGCTGCTGCACATATATCACAACAGAGGCAACAGGATGCTATGGTAATCTAAGCACCATTTAAAACATGTTTATGCACAGAATGTCAAATTTCCCTACAGCCTAGATCAAGTTCTGGATGCTTCAGATGCTTGTTTCTCTTTCCTGCTCTCGCATGGGTTCATGCTCTCTACTTGCAATTTCTGCACCTTTTTTGCCTGGTAACTTTGCTGCAGACTACAACAGCAGCTCTGGGATAGATGATGGCTGCATGTTTTGTGGTGTGATAGCAGGAAGAAGACCAAGAAGGACATGGCAAAGCACAGGTCGGACTGTCCTTTTTTTAGGTTTTGTTTAGACAGCGAATGTGCTGTCTCTGTGAGACATTTTATTTACATACAATAGGCTTACAGCCTGCCCATATATTACCACTGGTCAGCTTCAGCCTTGCTCTCATTTACTTTACTTCTGTTTTCCATAGCATGCATGGTTTTTGTCATCTTCTGTTGTTTGACCCTACCCTCAAGCATGGACCAAGTATTTGTGTCACCTTGCTTCTCCCTTTTCTGAAGCTTGTTTTTAGGGTTTAAGCACTCCATGTGAGTGATTGCATTTTCAGTCATCTCCCATATCCCTGTTCATGTAGGTTCTATTCCCTTTCCCTATTCCTTCTATGTTTCTTCTTTTCTCCCCCACATCTCTGCCTAACAATGTAAGCAAATCAACTCATCTATGACAGTAAATAAATAGGTTAGTAGTAGCACAAATTATGCATATCCTTCTACTGCAAAGTGTGACTGTGATTCTGTATGTCTTACAAATGTAGAACACTGCAACATTTTTTTGTGTCTTTCAAATATAATTTACTGAGTAAAACATTGTTTCCGCTGCATTCTCCAAAATACTGTGCTCGCCAGTGCAGTGCCTTTGTGAAGCATTGACAAAACCTAGGAAAGTGGCTCCTCTTCAGAGATTAAGGACTCCATAGAACTTGAACTGAGGTTCTGACATAGATCTGTGACTGCACTACTTTTGGCTACTGCATTCTACACCACTGTGCTCTACTTTGCACCATCCGACTCTACACCACTGCATTCCGTGCTACTCTACTTCCACTCTATGCCACTCCACTTTACTTTGCACTACTCTATGCCACTGCACTCTATGTCATTCTACCCTACTATTGCACCACTCACTCTATGGTACTCCAATCCATGTCACGGTACTCTACCCTGTACCACTCTACTCTACACCACTGCAATCTATGCAACTGCTGTCTACTTTACACCACTGTCCTACTATGCATGCCACTCCTCCTTCCTTTGGCACTCCACTTCAATATACACCACTCTATGCCATTCCAGTCTACACCACTCCACTCTACATCACTCTACACTAGGCCATTCCACTCCAAGCCACTGCACATAGTGCCACTATATGCCACTCAGTGCCACTTCACTCTATGCCACTTCACTATATGCTGCTTTACCTGAATTCACTCTATGCCACTCCACACCACTTTTAGCCATGCCTCTCACCTTATTCCACGCCATTCTACAACATGGTTAAAAGACATTGGCAAAGTCAAAAGCTTTTGCAAAGGTGAAGCACATTGGCTTTGCAAATGCTTCTTTTTCCACCAAGAATTTCAGTGGTGGACTGGAGCCATTAGAGTTTGAATTTCTAATGAAAAGGCCGCTGCTGGTGCCTCTATCAGTTTCCCCAGCTTTCCCTTATAATTACAACAGGCGAGGGAGTGAGAGGGGGTGTTTGGACAAAGTCTTGATTTAAAGAGGATTGGTAGATAGAAATAGTATAAATTAAATATTGTGATACACAAATATCATCATGCAGAAATATCATTGGCAAGAACATAGTTTTTTGAAGTATGTAATATCATTGTAAGTAGTAGAGATGTTTTTAGTACTGTTTACACTGATATTGTGGTCAAAATATTATTTTCTATTTCTTTGAATGTGTTTTAGTTGATATATTAAATTTATGTTACTTTTGTTTATATAAATGTTTTTAAAATATAGCTTATTATTTTAAGTGATTTAGAATTTTTTGAATACCTTTTAGTAGCAGTTTATAGTATTGTAGCAGGTTGTTTGGTGTGTAGGAGGATAGGTAGGAGGTCAATTATGTAAAAAGGTTAAGAATTATTCATACATTTTATTTAATTATATTATTGATACTCATCATGTAATCTATGTATTATTGATCCATTTTGTTATATGTTATTTGCGTGCTGTTAGGTGTGTAGGGGTTTGGAAAGTGAATTAGGTAATAATTAGTTAAAAATTAATTAGTAACTGTTAATTATTTAAGAGATTATAGTGTTTTTAAGAAATACTTATTTATGGAATACTTATTCATTTCACTTATAATATAGCTGTGGTATGGTGGGAAGTTAATTAAGTAATAATTAATTAACTATTATTTATTATTTGTAAATTCATTCCTTAATTGAATTTTAAATATGAAAACCGTGGAATACTTGTTTAATTTAATGTTATCTTAGTTGTGCGATACTGGGTTTTTAGGGGATAAGGGTGATAAGTAATTAAGTAATAATTAACAATGAATAATCATTTGTAATAGTTTACTTGATTTCAAATATGTAAGTTTTGGAGTAGTTATTTTTAAGTTATATTTTAGATGCGGAATGCTAGGTTTGTAGCAGTACAGGATGAGAAGTTAATTAATTACAAAAGTAAATAACAATCATTTATTTATTGATAAAAATTTTATTCAATAATAATGTCATTTTTTTGTTTTTGATGCATATATATTGTTTTCATGTTAATTAATATTTTTTTATTCAGAATTGACTATTTTCTACATTCAATTATTGTGTTTGAAGTGTCCTCTTGCTTAGATAGCAGTAGGAGCAGTAATGTTAACTTCTTTGTAGTTCAACACTTTCCCTACTGTTGCGCTATTTGGAGTCAGAATAGTAATCTGTTGGAAAGTGGATTATTGGTAAGGGCTGGTAAGTACCTACACTTAGCAATAGGACACTAACCTCCACTTAGGTCCAGTTAGGTCTCGATAAATTAAACCCAGCTCAACCCTTGGTAGCTTGGTAACAAACAACAAAGCTTAAATTAGGAGACAAGTATGTAAATCATTTAAAAATCACTAAACAGTAAATAAGTAAAACACAAAACAAAATACAAATCCAACACCAATTTATAAAAATAGGGTATACTTTTATCTTTGAAATGACAACAAAATGATTAAAATCGAATAAGGGGAAACGGAGATATGAATTAATGTTTTCTAGTGTATAGAAGCAGTTAGTGCTTCAAGGGTTAAAAAAGGTCACACCCAAATGGCCAGTGGAAGCTGGTCAGCTGGGCTCTGCTTG